>NC_051067.1:25987176-26072575 GCF_004664715.2 Peromyscus leucopus | reverse complement strand
AAATAAGGTATATTTTGCAATGAAACTTCTAATTTTAAATTTCATTTTTGTTTTTGGTTCTGGGGAATTGAAGTCAGGGCCTCACATATGCTGGGTATACCCACTCTATTGTTGAGCCATGCCCCCAGCTTCAACAACTGAAGTTTTAAATTTAAATGCAATATGCATACACATCTTTCATGTTGGAATATATGCTATCTACTGAATTCCTTTTAACATGTGCATAGCATTTCATGTTCTTCCATCTATCTTTCAATGTGTATGTATGTTTGTGGTGTGTGTGTGTGTGTGTAAATGTGTTTGCATGTGCATGGGTGCACAGGAAGGTCAGAATTTGATGACAAGTATCTTCCTTGATTCCTCTCCACCTTGCATGTTGATGTAGATTTGACCTTGTATCCATTTTCCAATTGCTGGGGTTACAGGCAGGTTGCTGCAATGTCTGCGCATGCCTACTCTACATTTATATGGTTGCTGGGGATCTAAACTCTGATTTTCATATTTGTGAGGCAGGCACTTTATCCACTGAGGTATCTTCCCCATCCTGTAGTGAGCTTTTTTTGTTGGACTGTCTTTTTATCGCCAGCCCCCAAATAATGGCATGGAGACTTAATATTAACTATGAAAGCTTAGCCATTAGCATAGGCTTTTTTCCAACTAGCTCTTCTAACTTAATTAACTGAGGTTTTTAATCTACATTATGCCATGTGGCTTGGGTACCTCTCCTCAGTACGGCACATCTGTTGTCGAAATCTGAGCACCTAGATTGCTCCTCCTCTTCCTCTCTCTCCCTGGAAATCCCACCTGTCCTCTCCTGCCTACCCATTGGCCATTCAGCTTTTTATTACACCAATCATGGTGGCACATCTTCACAGTGTACAAAAAGATTATCCCACAACACCCTCCTCTGCTTTTAAACAGAAAAATGCCAAAAATGCCAATTTTGTTAAATTGTAGCAACTATAAAATGAGTACACACTGTATTTAAAGACCCACATTACCTTCAGAATACAAAGATGGCTTAGACCACAGTTTTCTATGGAAAGGACTATCCGTGTCACCTTAGATGAAAAACAAAGGACGAAGAATTTCTTGACTTTCTCAAGGCTGTTCCAGGGGTAAATGCTCAGCTCAGAAAGGGTCCATCCATGCCCCAGGTTTGTTCCCATTGTGACGCAGTGCAACTGACCTGGGGAGACCATGCGGGTCTTCCCCATTCCACTCCTGTACCCCATACAACAGTCACTGTCCAGCAACAAGAAGTCAAAGAATGTGGACGCAGCCTCAGTGTTGGAGACATCTGGTCTACCCTCATCTTTTTGTTGTTTTCTTTTCTTCTGAAACAGAGTCTTATTACGTAGCCCTGGCTGGCCTTGGGTCCCCAGTCCTTCTGCCTCAGTCTCCTGTGTGCCAAGATTGGAGGCTTATAGCACCATGTCTAGCTTGCTTTCTCCTTATAGATGAAGCTAAGGACCAGAGTTTTGCCTCCTAAGAATGAAATCATACAATCTATGACCCTCTGTACCTGTCTCCACCCCCAACAACCCTTATCTGTCCTTACAGAACTCACGCCTGTCTTTTAAAAGCAGACATCTAATTGAATCCATCTCCTACACCAGTTGCTGCAAGAGCTTCCTGTTTGTTATACTTGCGTTCAAGCCCCCACATCTTACCAAAGCCTCGAGGCTTCAAAGCTGGTCTAGGCCTTGTAACTTCTATAGCTTCCTTCAGTCACAGCGGTCTTGCTATTCTGTCCTCTTCTCTGTTTTTCATTTGCTTTTGCAGATAGGGTCTCATGTACCCCAGGCTAGCCTCAAGCTTGCTATCTAGCAGAGGATGGCTTTGAACTTCTGATCCTCCAGCCACTGCCTCCTGAGTGCTGGCATTACAGGCACGTGCCACTATGCCCACTCTTGTGTGGTTCTGGAGATCAAGCCCAAGGAGCCATGTATACAAGGCAAACATTCTACCCACTGAGCTTTGTCCCCAGCTCCTCGTCTCTGTTTGTTAATAGCCAAGTGTTTATTGGGAAATGATTTAGTGTAAAACATGCTGGGATGTGCTTGAGGAAACAGAAATAGGTGGAGCCTTAGTAAGCTGTGTAAAGCCAGGCTTCCATAGCCAAGGGCTGCGCATCTGTGGGCTCCATCCATGGAATCTACCACCAAGAGAGCAACAGAGGTTTACAATTGGGCCAATACTAACGTGCCTACTTTTCTTGTTAGTATTACTGGAACAAAAAGTATAACCAGGGTTTGCACAGTATTTGTATTACATTAGACATTGTAAGTAATGGGAGGCTGAAGACTGCTTAAGCCCAGAAGTTTGAGTCCAACCTAGTGAGACTTACTTTTTCTTCTTTCTTTCTTTCTTTCTTTCTTCCTTCCTTCCTTCCTTCCTTCCTTCCTTCCTTCCTTTCTTTCTTTCTTTCTTTCTTTCTTTCTTTCTTTCTTTCTTTCTTTCTTTCTTTCTTTCCTTCTTCTCTCTCTCTCTTTCTCTCTCTCTCCTTTCTTCCTTCCTTCCTTCCTTCCTTCCTTTCTTTCTCTCTCTCTCTTTTTTTTTTTTAAGAAAGAAAAGAAGCATCAGCAGGGATATGTGTAGGTTCTGTGTGAATACTAGACCTTTTATATAAGAAGCTGGAACATGTGTGGATTTGGGGAGGGGAGGGGAGGGGGCCCAAGTCCTGGAGCCCAGAAAATTGTGAGTCTCAGATGTCAGAGATTGAGCTGCATGCTGGACTTCGGTTTGGCTTCTGTGTGATTGCCTTTAAGAAAGTATTTTACTTGTTTTTATTTTACAGGAGCCCACAGTTAAAAGACTTAGATATTTTAAAGAGATCTTAAACTTTTAAGCCATTGGCATTTTTAAAGACAGTGGGACTTTTAAAGTTGTATTTTATACTATGGTGGCTATTTTTGGGTGTCAACTTGACACATTTGGGAAGAGGAAACCTCAGTTGAGGAATTTCCTCCATCAGATTGGCTTATGGGCATGTCTGTGGGGGCATTTTCTTGGTTGCAAATTGATGGAAAATGGTCTGCCCCACTCTGGGCAGTGCCACCCCTGGGCAGGTGGTCCTGGATTGTATAAGGAAGTAGCTGAAGAGAAGCAGGAAGCAAGCCAGGAAGCAGCGTTCCTCTGTGGTTTCTGTCAAAGCTCCTGCCCCAGCTTCCCTTGATGCACTGTGACCTGTGAGATGAAATAAGTCCATTCCTACCTAAGTTGCTTTTGGTCAGTGTTTTGTCACAGCAACAGAATTCAAAGTAGGACAGAAGAACTGGACTTCTTTTCTGTGTCAATGTAGCTAGCAGCCAGAGGCAACGAGGAAGTTTTAAAATCAAGTCAAGCAATAAATAGATGTAATTTATTATACTTCCATTTCTGTCTCTCTGTGTCTCACTACACACACACACAAACACATATAAGTACACATTCAGTCACATATACTGAAAACTTCTAACCAATAAAACTCCGAATCTGAAACTTTTTGAGTGGTGATATGATACCATAAACAGAAAATTCCACACCCGGCCTCATGTGATGGGTACAGTCACAAGGAAGGGGTATAAAATTACCTTCAGGCTATGCAGATAAGGTATATACATAGAATATGAATTAATTTAATGTTGAGATTTGGGACCTACCTCCAAGATTCTTTATTATACATGTTCTGACATCCCCAAATTGGAAAGAAATCCAAAATCAGAACCATTTATCTTTCCTGGCATAAGGGATAAGGATTACTCAACCTGTACACGATGTTAAGAGTGTTGTGGGTTTTATTTTCCAAGCCCTTTTCAGAGGCAAGGTAACCATGGCTCTGGAACACTGCAAAGCTTCCTGAGGCACATAGTTAGTGAGCAGTGTGCAGATGTGAAGCTGAGGATTTCAGCCCATGTGTGAAGTCCTGTCCCCGGTCCCTGGATAAGAGTGACCTGGGCTACAGCCAGGCCAAGGAGGGTGAATAAAAGGGGTAGAGAGGAGACAGACAGTCACAGGCATATCTGAGAGCACATGAATGCCCTGTGAGGGGACGAAAGGGACCTAGAACAATTCTGAAATTTCTGACATGATCACCTGAGGTAGAAGAAAGGGGAAGCATGGAAGGCATCGCTGTGATACAAGGCAGAAGGGGCTAAGTCATCAAGACAGAGAAGTAGGATAACTCCTGGTTAAGAGTATCAGAAAAGCTCTGAGGGAGTCTGGAACTTCAGTGGGCTTTGAATGAGGACGCACCAGTTCTCATCAGGCAATGCTACACTGGAGGAGATCTGGAGAGAATCATAAGAGGGATGCCACCTTTCCAGCACCAGACAAGTGCCTGGGAGAAGCAACTTATGAAAGAGAAGGTTTGTCTTGGCTCACAGTTTTGGAGGTTTTAGTCCTCGATAAAATGGCTGCGTTGGCTTAAGCCTTTCTCTGATGAGGAAGCCCATCATGGCAGGGATTTGTGGTAGAGCAAAACCCACTTACGTTATGGGCCAGGGAACACAAAGGGGAAGAAGAAGGGTCTGAGGGGTTCCCCCAGGCTACTTCAAGGACAAGACTCCAATAAAGTCCTCCAGGTAGGCCCCATTTTTTTTTCTTTTTAAAGTTGGCAACCAAGCCCTTAATACATGGGCCTATGAGGAACATTCTAGATAAAACTATAGTAGGAAGCTTGCAGTTGTGAGCAGGAAACAGCAGCAGGAGGTTCAGTTAGGGCACCCCTTCTGTGGACTTGAATGGCAGGAAGAACAGGATGTTTTAGGCAGAAGGGAAAGCCCTGGTGGGGTTTGCTAGTAGAAATCCACCAGGGCTAACTTTGGGTAAGTTAGAATAGACACTGGGAAGAACTTTGAGTAGAGTTTTACATTAACACTGGGACAAGATAATGGAACCTTGGATAAGGACCCCAGGGTTGGAGAGAAGTGGACGTGTAGAGACCAGGAGCGTGGCCCACATGTGAGGACCCAGGGTGGGGAGGTAGGTCCAAGACCATCTTGAAAGTTTTGAATTTGGGGGTCAAAGCAACGAATTCAATTTGGAGGAGATGGCTTGAGATGACAGTCTTGGGTCTAGACGGTAAGAGTGGCCCAGAAGGATGAGAATGTGGTAAAAGCCAGGTTTAGAGTTGGCTTCATCCTGTGAGGTTACAACTGAAATCCTGGCAGTGGACGATAGGGGCTAGGGGCAGAAGGAAGAGACAGGAAGGGAAGGCCACAGAAGATGTGACCTTGTGAAATAGCTTGGTTACAGGTGAGGAGGTTTGGCCCTGCAGGTGAAGGAGGCTGTGGGAAGGAATGAGTTCAGAAGCCAGGAGGCAGAATTTCAAAGGAGGTGGAGTGAGCTAGAAATCGCTCCAAACACTGGCCATTTAGCATGTTGCCATTTCTTTAGTATTTTGCCCACAGGGGAGATTTCAACTTTTGCCTTTTTTTCTCCACTTCCTGTTACTGCAGTTTACATGTGATTTTTTTTTTTTTTTTTAAAAAGGGCTTTTCTTCGTACAGAGGATCCCTGACTTATGACGGTGCCATGGTTCAATGGAGAGCATTTTGATTTTATGATGATGTGAAAGGGATGTGCATTCAGTGGAAGCCAGACTTGGGATTTTGAGTATGAGTCTTATCGTGGCTATGGCCACAGGGACCATAGCTCCCTATGAACCTGACTCTACACAGTGTGCTGCCTGCTGAGCCTAGATCTGGGGTAAGGCAGGTGCTGTAAGTGTACTTTTGTTTTAATGATATTTTTAATGATAATATTGTGATGCAGTCACGTCTTAAGTCAAGGGGCATCTGAATCCATAGAGAGCAACGGTAACTAAAACACAATAGACGTGAGGTTCTCCCTCTTCCTCTTCTCCGCCCCCCATCCCCTTTCTCTCATATCACTGTGTAGTTCAGACTGGCTGTGAATTCATCATGTAGCCCAGGCTGGCCTTGAATTCATGGTCCTCCTGCTTCCATTTCCCAAGTACTGCTGTGTGCCACTGTGCCTGGCCCAGATGCTCCAAGGGGCTTGTAGATTTCACTCCGGTTCTCTACACCCTTGCCCTGCTGGGTCCTTGTCTGGGCTTTCTTTCAGACCTTTATCAGTTTTGACCTGCCTGGCTTCCTTGTTGGCCTCACCCGAGGGTGTCTGCTTTTACAGCTGGCTTTTGGGTCAGGACAAGGTCCTGCCTGGTTTTTCTTTTTCTTTTACTAACATGGCTGCTTAATCTGGTCAGGGTCATTGGGAATCAGGACACTCCTCGGCTCAGACCAAGAGCACAAGGACCAATAAAGGAGACTCCATCAGAACTAGGGATGTGGCTCAGTGGTGGTGCACTGTTCCATCCAGGGCAGAGTTGTGGAGCATGAGCTGAGGCTGCTGGGAGAAGGGAGGAAGTGTTCTGTCTCACAGTCACATATGACCCAGTGTGGAGATGGGGAAGTCTGGAGCGAAGCGTGGTCCCCGGCAAAGAGGAAAGGGTGCTGGTGGCCGTTGACATATTTTACTCGCTGTCCTCAGGCAGGTCTGGCCAGAGTGACTGCAAGGGTCACAGAGGATGGAACAAATGGAATCCCAGCCTCCTCCCTGAGGTGCTTGACCTCCCCTTCCCTTCCCCCTTGCTTGATGGCTGGTCCTACCTCCTAATCTGCTCTCAGGTCCAGGTGACGAGATCACACAGAAGCAGAGGTCTTGATGTGCCCCCGGCTTGCTACCCTCTGTGAGATGGAGACTGGCTCTGCCATTCTGAGAGTCCTGTCTTGTGGTCCATTTAGAATGAGTCCTCTGGTCAGGGTTGCCATTCTCTCCATGCCTCGTTTCCTTACCGGCTCTTTTGTCTTATAACTGGCCGTGCTTTCTCTTCCTTTTTCCTCCAATAAAAGTTCCAAACCAGGGCTGGAGAAATGGCTCACGGGTTAAGAGCATTTGCTGCTCTTCCAGAGGAATGAAGTTTGACTCCCAGCAACTTTGTCCAGTGGCTCACAACTGCCTGTAACTCCACCTCCAGGGGATCTGATGCTCTCTTCTGGTCTCTGCAAGCACCCACACACATACAGCACCCACACCCACACATATAGCACCCACCTACACACATATAGCACCCAATCACACATTAGTACACACACACACATAAAAAGAAAAATAAATCTGTTTTTAAAAGATGTATTTACTTTATGTATATTAGTGCTCTATTGACTTTACACCAGAAGAGGGCACCAGATCTCATTACAGATGGTTGTGAGTCACCATGCGGTTGCTGGGAATTGAACTCAGGACCTCTGGAAGAGCAGCCAGTGCTCTTAACTGCCGAGCCGCCTCTCCAGCTTCAGAAAAACAAATCTTAAATAAAAAAAGTCCTAAACCAGAGTGTTGACTTCAGCCATTCAAGTACAAGGAGGAAAAAAAAATTATCATGGAAAAGAACAAACATTAAAGTTGATTGATTTTGTTTAAATTCATGTCTACAAGAAAGCGGGTTCTGATAACTTACTTTTCATGATGGCTTTTCATTCACTGTGTTTTCTTCAAACGTTGGCTCAATTCTACCAGACATCTACTATTTCCTTGAAGGCAACCAAATCTATTGTTGATGATGTTGCAAATACACAGTTGTGTCCAAGTAAGCATTGCCCAATCTTCAGACTAAACTATTGTAAGACTGACAATGGGCAACCTCTTTCTCCTGGAACCTGTTTCCACTGTAATGATTTGTCTCTTACGTCATCCGGGTGTTGCAACATTCTCCTCCTGCTTCCATTTTTTATTTACTTAATTTTTTGTTGTATGTATTCATTTCTGATGTATGTGTGGTGGGGTGTAGGTGTGAACCATGGCATGTATGTGGGGGCCAGAAGACTACTTGGTGGAGTCCTTTCTACTTTTATGTGGGTGCTGAGGACTGGACTGAGTCTAGGTCAAGCAAGTATCTTTACCCATCCAGGCATCTCACTGGCCTTCATGGAACTTTTTTTTTTTTTAAATATAATCTTGGCAACCAGGCAACACTTTAAATATCCACTCCCTAACATCAGATGCACAAAATTTGGATTCTAAATCCTGTTGCTAATGAATACTATGACCCTAGGTAAAAATGTTTGCCTTGCTGGGTGGTGGTGGTGCATGCCTTTAATCACAGCACTTGAGAGGCAGAGGCAGGTGATCTCTGTGAGTTCGAGGCCAGCCTGGTCTACAAAGCAAGTTCCAGGAGAGCCAGAGCTGTACACAGAGAAACCCTGTCTTGGAAAAAAAAAAAAAAGGAAAGAAGAATAAAAAAGAAAAAACAAATTTTGTCTTCATGGCCCAATATTCTAATCTCTGAATGAAGGGAATGAGGAGTTTGCACATTAATAATGTGCTAATAAACTTCGTTGCCATCAGTTCTAGTAGATGGGAGATACAAGCTCTGCTGGCGTTTGTCAGTGTCTGAGAGGTAAATCATTAAATTATTTCACATTGCCAACTTTAGCACCAGTGTCCAGCAACATTCTTCATTTCCTGAAATTTTAATAATGGGCTTTGTACGGGAGACACTGGATGGAAAAAACAATGTTATTATCTTGAGATAGAGTCTTGTGTAGCCCAGGTTGGCTTCAAACTCACTATAGCCAAAGATAACCTTCTGCCTCCATCTCCTGGGTATGGGGATTACACCACCATACTTGGTCTTTGCAGTGCTGGGGGTTGAACCCAGGGCTTTCTTCTGATAGTCAGACACTCTACCAGCTGAGCCAATTCCCTATGCTGAATCTTGAAAGTCTGCTGTATTTTAAATCTTAAATCCCATTCAACCCTAAAAGACTGAAATCCTGTGATTCTGATACTGGGTCAGTATACACCTGAAACTTAATTCACAACACTTGGGGCCTCAGCATCCTGATTCCAGCTGGCTATGGTCCAGATTGCAATAACCTCCCATCTTGTGTGGCGACACTGGTCTGATGGTCTGAAAGGACAGTGACTTTGAGTTGAGACCTTCAGCTTTGCTCTGCTCCTGAGGGAGAGCTACCCAGCCTTCTCTGTGGGTCAGACAGGCTATGAGTCATCCTGTGTCATTCCAGCCACTGTTTCCCAGGTGCTGGGAAGCAAGGAGGCCAGAGAGCATGAAACCGGCAGAGGAAAAACAGGGAGGAGGAGAAAGGGCCCCTCCTTGGGCAGGGCCTTCTAGGCAGGTGTGAGTCACTGCTCACTGTCCTGCCTGCCACACCTCTGAATGTCAGTCAGGTGGAGAATTCGCCTAGACCAAGCACCCTTGATCAAGTCAGAACAGGTTTCCTAAAGATTGGGCCCACTAAGACTAATGGACTCAGAATAGGCCAATCTCTTCTGAAATGTGCTTTCTTTCTGTTCTATTTGTAGTGAGAGCTGAACATATAGGGGAGAGAGAGGGGAGGAGGGGGAGGGAGAGGGAGGGGGAGAGAGGGAGAGAGGGAGGGAGGGAGAGGGAGGGAGAGGGAAGAAGAGGGAGGGAGAGGGAAGAAGAGGGAGGGAGAGGGAAGAAGAGGGAGGGAGAGGGAAAGGGGAAAGGAGAGGGAGAGGGAGGCAGGGAGGGAGACAGAGAGAGAGAGAGAGAGAGAGAGAGAGAGAGAGAGAGAGAGAGAGAGAGAGAGCAACAAGCATATTTTGCCTGTATCTAGGAGACTGGGGGAATGGCAGAGAAAAGGGCTGGACTCACACAGTGTCTTCCTAACCTTCCTGACCAGATTGTTAAAGAACTAGTGAGCTGAGAGCAGTGGGGAATGTCTGACATGGTTACTTACAACTTAACCATACTGCAGTCAAGATCTGTCCATTGTGAGTGTACGTGTGCACAACACGGTCACTGAATTACGGGAAGATCTAGCATGGGTTTATAGGTGAACTTGAAATCCTGAGGGACACAGCTCACTCACATCAGGATGGATACTATCCAAGACAAAAATAAAATAAAATAAAATAAAATAAACAGAAAAGAACAGGTATTGGCAAAAATTCAGAGAAATTGGAAGCCCTTAGGACCATTCTTGGGAATATAAAATTTTTTAGCCATTTTAGGAGGCAAAATGTCAGTCTTTCAAAAAAGTAAACATAGAATTATATGACCCAGCAATCCCACTTCTGGGTATACACTGAAAGAATTGGAAACAGGGTGTGTGTGTGTGTGTGTGTGTGTGTGTGTGTGTGTGTGTGCACATGCATGGTGAATGTGCTGAAGTCAGAGAAGAACAAGAATTAGACCTCAAAAGGGTCTCTCTTCTTGTTCACTGCTGTCTATACCAGGTTAGCTGGCCCTCAGGTTTCGGGTGATTCTCCTTTATCTGCCTCCCATTGCTCTAGAGCACTCTGGGGTTACAGATAAGTGTGCTACTGCATCCAGCTTTCACCTAGGCCCTGGGGATCGAAACTCTGCTCATCAGGTTTATACAGCAAGTGCCTTACCCACCCAGTCATCACCACAGCCTAGAAGTAGGGTCTCAGAGAAATATTTGCACACCCATGTTCATTCTAGCCCAAAGGTGAAAGTACCCCAAATGCCCACTAATGGTGATTAAGTAAGCTGTGCTATATTGTACAACAAAATAGTATTTGGCTTTGGAAGAGAGGGAATTCTGACACAGGCTGAAAGATGGGTGAGCCTTGAGGACATTATACAAATTGAAAGAGGCCAATCACAGCACGCAACTACTGCGGGATTCCACTTACTTGAGTTTCCTAGAACAAAGTTCATAAGGACAGAAATGGAGCTGTGGTCCCCAGAGACAAAAGAAGGTAACTATCTTTCTTTTCTTAATGACTACAGTGTTTCAGTTTTGCAAGATGAAGAGAAATCTGTGGGTGGATGGTGGCGTTGGTGGGGCAACACAACAAATGTGTTCAATGTTGCTGAACTGGATGCTTAAAGCGATTTAGATGGCCAATGTGACGCTACGCATATCTTCCCGTAATTTGAAAAACAATTCTATATGCACAACAATGACCAAAACCCTTGGGGACAAACGGCCTGGATTTTAAGGTTTTACAATAAATATGACTTTGACCAAGTAATGGGACCAGTGTGAGTCTGTTTTGTCCTATCAGAGACAGTGATGACAATCGGTCCCTAAGGCTAGCCTAAGGTCTAAGCAAGATCGTACAGGTAAAGATGCTGATATGCTTTTGGCATACAGCAAGTGCTCAATAAGTGTTAGCTATTGCTATTACTGAAACATGCCATTCTTGGACTTCGACAGACAAAGGTCAGAAGAAGCTGGCCATGGGCAGTCTTATCTCAGCTGTCTTTTTTGACTTGGTTCAAAAGGGGGAAAATGAATTTTTGACCATTCATATTCACATCCAGAAATGAATGTATCATAAGACTGTAATCATACACGTGGGTAAAGACTAGCTAAGAGCTCTAGTTAGCATTTTTAAGTTTATTTTTCCCCATGCTGAGAACAGAAGCCAACATCTTGCATGTGGTAGGTCAGTGCTCTAACCACTGAACTCCACCTCCAGCCCTAGTCAGCACTCTTAATTTGTCTTTTCTGCTCTTCGAGCAGAGTCTCTCTTTGCCTCTAGGCCGGCTGCATTTAGAAGTGGTTTAGGTTTATCAGCACCATCAGATTATACTTTCGTTTTCTCTGAGGAACCACTAGACTGATGTCTGAAGTGTGTGGTCCTCATAAGCTTTAGGGGAAAGCCCACAGGCCCCAAGCCAACAGAGGTGGCAGGGCAGATCTCAGCCCCACCCAGAATCCTCATCTGCACACGGGGGTCCCTGCAGGTTCCCCTGTGCTCAGCTGCCAACACACCGCACTCTCAGAGCCTCCTGAGCAAGCTCATCCTCTCTCAGTGATGTTCAAAAGACAAGGACAGGGAGAAAGTGCCAGACTTTATACAAGATCCTAGTATTTAGGGATGGAATAGGCAAACAGTGAAAACGTTCTGTGAAAAAGATTTGCAGGACAGGGGTTCTCAGATGGGGATGGCTTGCCCCCACTGCGGCCTGGGAGTCACATGCAGGGCATTCTTGGTTGTCACAGGCTTGAGTCCAGTGCTTGGAGGCCAGGGATCCTGCAGAAATTCTAAATCCCTCACAAAGACAATTGTCCATCCCACAAGGCCAGCTGCTCTGAGGTTAAGAACTCTTGTCCCAGAACAACCAGGAAGAATGGAAATCAACCATTTTCTCCCTGAAAAAAAAAAAAAAGGGGGTGAGAGAAAAGAGCTGTTATAAATGGCATGATTAGAGGGGAGGCCCAAAGGAAAAATTTGAGAATAAAAAAATCATCTCTTACTTTTAATTATATTCATGAATGTGTGTGTAGTCACATGCCTACACATGCACACCTGAACAAGACTTCATTAACTTATTCATTTATTATTGTTATTGTTTTCGTTTGTTTGCTTATTTGTTTTGAGGTAGGGTTTTGCTCTGTAGCCCAAGCTAGCCTCGAACTCACCATGAGCCTCCTGTCTTAGCTCCCTGAGTGCTGAGACTACAGGCAGGGTCCACCACACCTAGTGTCATATACGTGACTACTATTTGTTTGGTAGCATATTTCTTTTGGAAACATGTAACGCTAGATTTGGTAAAGCCAGAGAGCTTACACTATGTGTTCTGGCTCATGCCCCA
Organism: Peromyscus leucopus; assembly: GCF_004664715.2. Lineage (NCBI taxonomy): Eukaryota > Metazoa > Chordata > Mammalia > Rodentia > Cricetidae > Peromyscus > Peromyscus leucopus. The sequence continues at coordinate 26,060,010 of NC_051067.1, read as the reverse complement.
ATCCCAGCACCTGGGAAGCTGAGGCAAAATTACCATGATCTGGCTACACAGTGAATTTCTGGCCAGTCTGGAAACCTTGTCTAAAACCAAACCAAACCAAACCTGTTTTTTTTAGAGAGGATTTCCTCCCTAAAACATCTAGGCTGCTTTAGTGATACCTTGGCCAGCACCGGTCTGAACTTGTTTCCTATCTTGTCCCACTTTCAGGGGGAATTTGTCCAAACATGAAATCCTTTTAAGCTTCACAGTGGGTTACCCCTGGGAAACAGCTTTACGAGGCACAGATAAAAGTGGGAAAGGGTTTGGGAAAGCTGCCCTGAGTGATCTGTGGAGGACTCTGCGAGCGTAAGAGCCTCCCTGTGTCCTGGGACCCTAAACCTCTGCTGTATGTTCATGGATAGTAACCTCAGCTGAAGACATGGCCAAATAGCCACAGACATGTTCCTGTCATCCAAGAAATGAGGGTAACAACAGAATGTCCTTTACCTGGTTGTTGGGTAGCTCACATGAGAAAGCAAGTCCTCGGGAAATGTTAGCTGTTCCAGTTGGGATCTAAAAGCCAAACAGCAGCCTTGTCGTTTGCTACTGACTTGGGGGGCGGGGGGAGCTCCCACCAGCACAGTTTTGAACCAGGCTTCTCACTTAAGCCCAGCCCATGGAGAATCTCCAACAGTTTAGCCATTCGCCATTTGCACCTGACTTTCAAAGCCGGTAAGTTGGCAAATACAGCTGTCAGCTGTCAGCACCCAAGGGGTGTATCAGGAATCTTTTGGATTACTTTCTCTTCACACCTTCTCTATGGACCTATGGATGATGGCAATCCAATACAAAGAACATTCAAATTCAGAACTACTTCTGTTAGAGTCGGCCACAGGTGGACTGACAGGGTTTGCCAGGAATCTCATCTTCGTCGGTTACCTGTCTGATACCAACTTTGCTGAGCCTGGCAAGCTCAGCCGGGCTTGCGACACCTCTCTCTCTGCTTGTGAAATAGGCCACAAATATGCCACCGAGCTTTCGGGCTGCAGTACAAACCTGCTCTCCTGCCCTGCACGCCAGCGGGTGCAGAGATGCCTTTGACAGACAATCCCTATGGTTTGGGTTACAAGTACCTCTTTAAAAAGGGCAGTGTGAGGAAGAGGTTCCCAAGAGCCAGCCAAAGAACGGGGACAGTCCCTGCTCCCATTACATGGAGTCCCACAAATAGAACAAGCTACACAACTGTCTCATACATGCAGAGGGCCTATGTCTGTCCCATGCAGCCTCTCTGGTTGTTGGTTTAGACCGTGTGAGTTCCCATGACCCAGGCTAGCCATTTCTGTGGGTTTTCCTGTGATATCCCTGATACCCTGGCTCCTACAATCTCTCCTCTCTCTCCTCAGCAGGGTTCCCTGAGGTCAGCCCAATGTTTGGCCATGGGTCCCTGAATCAGCCTCCGTCAGTCGCTGGATGAAGACTCTCTGATGATGACTGGGGTAGTCACCAATCCTATCACATGGCCAAGCTATGCATCCACTGCTGCCAGGAGTCTTAGCTGGAGCCATCCTTGTAGACTCGTGGAAGTTTCCCTTGCATTAGGCTTCTACCCAACCCAGTAAAGCCCCCCTTTCCAGTCCTTTCTCAGCACTGTCCCCCTGCACCCACCATCCAACCCGATACCTCAAGTTCCCATGCCCACCCACCCCCTGTCCACTCAGGAGATCTCTATTTCCCCTTCCCAGGGAGATCCATGCGTCCCCGCCCCCACTGGGCCCTCCCTGTTACTTAGCCTCTCTGGGTCTATGGGTTGTAGCATGGTTATCCTTTACTTTACAGTTAATATCCATTTATGAGTAAATACATACCGTGTTTGTCTTTCTGGATCTGGGTTACCTCACTCAGGATGGTATTTTCTAGTTCCATACATTTGCCTTCAAATTTCCTAATGTTATTATTTTTGACAGCCGAGTAATACTCCATTGTGTATATGTACCACATTTTCTTTATCCATTCTTCAGTCCAGGGGCATCTAGGTTGTTTCCAGGTTCTGGCTATTACAAACAAAGCTGCTATGGACATAGCTGAGCAAGTTTCCTTATGGTATGATTGAGCATCCTTTGGGTATATGCCCTTGCCCAGACTGAATACAAGGGGAGCTACTTAGTCTTAAGGCAGCTTGATAGTCCATGCTTTACACAGGAGAGGCCTGCCCTTTTCTAAGTGAATGTGGAGGAGGGGTGGGTTGGAAGGGGCCAGAAGGGAGGAGGGGGAGGGAGTAGGAGAAGAGGAGGGAGGAGAGGCTGAGGTCAGGATGTAAAATAAATAAATAAAATAAAAATTTTTTAAAGGGCAGTGTGGACTTTTCCTTATTAAAAGTGATAGTTGCTGAGTGTGGCGGCATATGCCTGTAGTCCCAGCCACCAGGAGGCTGATGCAGAAGGACTGCAAGTTTAAAATTAGCCTGGGCAATTCAGCTGGACCCTGTCTCAAAATGAAATGAAGTAAAATAAGTATGAGTGGTAGGAGCTCATCTCAGTGGTAAGATTTTAGCTAACATGGGAGAAGTCCTGAGTTAAGTCAAATTAGCCTGATAAATTTCTTCCCATTTTTTGAAATGAAATTATCTGCTGGACACATGGTTCTAATTGTTCACTGTAACCACACACTAAGGGTGGGGATACCCAGATAGGCACCTGTTTTTTCATGCTTTTGTTTGTTTACAATTTGTGGGATGATGTAGTACACACGACTTATTTCTAAGGGAAGAAGGGTTTATTTAGCCTCACAGTTTGTGGGGTGCCATCTGTCAAGGCCGAAAGGCGTGGCAGTAGATGACTCTGTGACCGCTGGTGGCTGAGGCTGTAGAGCATGCAGCAGCTAGTTATGTCACATCTACAGTCAAGAAGACAATGTTCTTGTTAAATGATGGTAAATGCAAATCCTTTTTCTTTCTGGTTTCTCATATTCACTAGGGAAAATGGACTGATGACCATCCCACTGATGGTCACATTTTCCATTATAATCTGCACACAGCTTTTGGTCTGTGCTCCAGAGGTCTTCTGCTGAGTTTATTGGTCTTTTAAAAATAAGGTTCTGTGGTAGAAATTGGTTCAAATAGGTAGAGTCCCTTCCAATGGAGTTATCAGTTCTCGCTTTTTGTGACAGGGTCTTGCTATGTAGTCTAGGCTGGCCTTGAACTTGCAACTCTTCTGCCTTAGTTTGCAGCATTCTGAGATTACTCCAGAGCATGAGCCAGCACATCATTACTATCACAATACCCTTGAGGATGGGGCATCCTGGGGTTAGGAGGACAGCTGAACAGCAACAGAGAACCACTTGCACTCCTATAAGCTAACCGGCTTCGCTGACTGTCCCTTGTTGGACAGTTTTATGTCAAATGCTCATTATTTCTGCAGCTTGCCCTTCCCTTTTCATTCATCTAACAGAGGGAGCATCACCAGGCAGTTTTTCCTACGACCACTACTGAATACCGAAAGCTTTGGGGATTTAAGAATGGAGAGGAGGGCCCGTAAGAAAGCTCAGCCCGTAAAGGCACTCGCCAACAAGCTTGATGATCTGAGTCCAGTCCCTGGGGCTCACATGATAGAAGGAGAGATGCAATTATACAAGCTGTCATCTGACCTCCACATGTATGATATGGAGGGGCATGCTCCTCTCCTCATTGACACTAAATCAGAAAATTCGATGACTTCCCACAGGAGACGATTCTGGACTAGGAATGTGTGGGTTAGGAAGACCATGAGTCATGGTTCTCATGTGTGAGCATCACCTAGGGAGATTTGATAAGGTCCTGTGTCCAGGCCACACTGGACCAGGTGATTCAGCATCTCGAAGGAGATGACGCAGCTGTGTGCTTTTTAAAGCTGCCTGAGCAATGCCGGTGTAAAGCTGGGGTCAGCCAGGCCCCTGAGCAATGTCTGCCATCATATAGGCTGTGTGGTGGAACCTTCCGGGAGATTTTTGTAAATAAATTAAACTGCGCAAGCCTCACTCCAGAACAGATGAGTGAGAATCGTTGGGACAGGGGTCTGGGCCACTGGAGTTTTCCAAAGCTCTTCCTATTGGTGAAATTATTAAGGCCACTCCATGTAGTTAAAAGGGAGGTTTATTTTGTGGGGTAACTTACAAGTGAAGGGATAGGTTGCAGGGTCTTGGAGAGGTGTAGCGTCCGGTGGTGTTCTCTGGAGAACTCTGCTCGGTCTACCTCCAGTGTCCAGGGTCCAAGAACCAAGAGAGCCAGCACAACCAGATCTCCAGTCTTCAGGGTCCTCTCTCAGCCCTGCCTTGTAGGCGTGACAGTTAACGAAGCCTCAATGGGCTTGGAACTTCCAAGTCAAAGCTGGAATGGCTACCCACTACATCTCCCAGATGATTTGAAAAGCACCAAGTGTTGGAAATCATGACTATATGCACTCATAGATTGAAGCCATGTCCATCTCTTTGATCCTGATTCACACATGGCTGTGTAAGATGGGTTACTTCCACCAGGACACATGGAAAAATGGAGGCAGTATGGCCAAGAAGCTTGAGAAGCTGAAGGTATGGGCCACACTGTGGCTCTGTGACCTGGTATTTTCTGTGCCATGTCCGACAAGACACATTCCTCTTGCTGTGAGAGTTCAGCTCACCAAACTGCGAGCCTGTCCTCTTCCCACCACACAGTGTTCCTTAGCACTTTTCCCTTTAATTAATATTTTTCTGTCTTTTGTTTGTTGATCTAAAGCGGGCCTAATGATTCGGGTGTCTCTTATAAGTGTCTACATCAATACAGATGCGGGTAGTTTTTCATACAAGTTCTGAAAATGTAAAAAGCTAAGCAGCTGTTAATTGCTTCATCATTGTCCTATTGACTTTTCAGCTCACAAACTGAGAACAGCGTGCTCTTTAAAAGAGGCTTTTTGCGCTAGGGAGACGGCTCTGTTGGTATGGCACTTACACTGCAAGCACCAAGTTTGAGCTCTGCAACTCGTGTCCAGGTGTTGGGGTTACAAAAATGGGCCACCGTGACCATCAGTGAGGTGGAAGAGACAGGCACATTCCTGGACTTGCTGGCTAGCCAGCCTTGCCTACTTGGCAAATTCCAGGCCAGTGAGAGACCCTGTCAAAAACAGAAAAAAAAAGACAAAACTGAAAAAGGTAGGTGACGCCTGAGGAATGACAGCCGAGGTTGTCTTCCGGCCTCCACAGACATGCGCACGCACATGAATGCATGTGGGCACAAACACACACAAAGAAACTTTTAAATGTCATCATCTTAAAATAATGGTAATTTTTTATGTTTCATTTTTTTTCCCCTGATGGTTGGTGACATGGCTCGTAGTGTAAGAACACTAGTTCTGCAAGCGTGAGGACCTGTGTTCAAATCCCCTAGCTCCCGTGTAAAAAGCTGGGTGTGACTATGCATGATTGTGAACACAGGACTGGGGTGCAGAGACAGGAGAACCCCAATAGCTTGCTGGCGAGTCAGCATAGCCAAACTAGTGTGCTTCAGTGAGACTGTGTCAAGGCAATAGTGGCTCACAGAGGATTCGTACAGGAAAGCACTCTGTCCTTCTCTGACTATCATATGGGCACACACAGGCACACATGTCCACACACTCACTCATGTGCACACGCCCCCCCCCCCACATACTTATAATTCATGATTTCGTATCATATGCCCCTGCTCAGCGTGTCCAGTCTTTCACAACACATCACTAAAGGCACGAGGAAAGCCGGACCACCATAAACAAGGACGCTATTGGGGACACTCCAGAGAACTCAGATCAGGAAGCAGTTTTAGAAATAATTCTACCAGAAGACGACAGAACACGACCAAGCGTGTGAAATGTTCACAGCAAGGCAGGTACAGGACTGCGGCTTCGCATGGACACTGAATGACGTGTCTTGCTATAGGATAGCCTTTTGACGGTTTCTACCTGTATCAAATGTATATGCATCTGACTCCATGGGCGGTGTGGCCCAGTGCTTTGTCCTCAGGATGCCCTGGTTCCACCCTCAGCATCAAACCCACCCTCTGCATATATGAAATGGTTAACAAACAACTCATCAGGCTCTTCAAGAAGATGATACTGGGATAACTCTGAGACTCAGTATCATAGGTCCTGGCTGCTTATCTGATTTGGCTTCGTGCTCTCCTGCCTTACCACAGGCTGATTTCTCCTCGCCTGAGCAGCTTGCTCTTCCGTGGGTGAATCTTTAATTTCTGGATCAAGCAGGTGGACTCTTTTCCTCCTGCTTCCTTCTGCAATTTCCTGCTGTTTTTTATTTGTTTTCTTTTGCTTGCGGGCTGGCTGATTGGTTGGCTTCTAGATGACTTTTGCTATTTCACGAACAGGCTCTGGTGAGAGATCACCAGCCTTCCTTTGGGCTCTCCCATGACAGAGAGGAGATGCCCCATTTCCCAGGCATTTTGTCAGGATATGGAAGGCAAAAGTGTTTGTGGGGATGGCTCAGCGCATGTCTGGGCTGACTGCTGCTGCGACACTTACCATGGCTGAGCTGATGACAAAGACTGTTTCCAAACTTCTTAAGTGTACCAGATCCTCTGTGTGTGCGTGTGTGTGTGTGTGTGTGTGTGTGTGTGTGTGCATGTGTGTGTGCGTGTGTGTGTGTGAGTGTGTGTGTGTGTGTGTGTGTGTGTGTGCCAGAGATCAACCTTGGGTGTCATTCCTAAGGAGCCATTCTCCTTGTGTATTAAAACAGGGTCTCTAATTAGCCTGGATCTTGTTGAGTAGGCTAGCCTGTTCCAGCAAGTTCCAGAGGTCTGCCTATCTCTATCTCCTTAGCCCTGGAATTACAAGCTTCTGCCACTATGCCCATCTGTTTGTTTATTTGTTGTTTGTTTGTTTGTTTTTATAACTTGGGTTCTGAGGATGGAACTCAGGTCCTCATCCTTCCTCAGCAAACACTTTACTGATTGATCCAGTTCCATAACTGTAGAAATTATTTCATATATGACATCTTGCAGAAATCCTGATGTTTCGTAGGACTGACTGGAAGAGGCTGCCAAAGCGGTAGTGTGTTTTGCAGAAATGCTGATAAACTTGCCTCAAATACCTTGCCAGGCCATCACGTAACTCTGACTTAGCTTTGACTATGAAGGATGATCAGCCGGGCAGTGGTGGCGCACGCCTTTAATCCCAGCACTTGGGAGGCAGAGGCAGGCTGATCTCTGTGAGTTCGAGGCCAGCCTGGGCTACAGAGTGAGTTCCAGAATGTCCAGGGCTACACAGAGAAACCCTATCTCAAAAAACCAAAAGAAAAAAGAAAGAAAAAGAAAGATGATAAAAGGCCTTTTGAGGTTTTCTTTTCATAAGTAGAATCACTGATCCTGTTTCCCATTTCTTTTTTTTTTTTTTTTTTTTTTTTTTTTTTGGTTTTTTCGAGACAGGGTTTCTCTGTGTAGCTTTGCGCCTTTCCTGGAACTCACTTTGGAGACCAGGCTGGCCTCGAACTCACAGAGATCCACCTGCCTCTGCCTCCCAAGTGCTGGGATTAAAGCTGTGCGCCACCACCGCCAGGCCCCATTTCTTAAAGAAAGCTGGATGAAAGGGTAGATACTGACGGCATGTTCCCAGGAACCTGCAGCTCCCATAGTCCTGAAGTATGTCAGTGGAGGAGGGGAATCCCTGGGTGAAATGGGAAAGAAGTCAAGGCTGAAGTCTGACCAGAGAAGAATGTGGGGTCTCCGTCCACCAGAGATGGGTCATTTGCTCCTAGGTGAGAACGTGGCTGTGGCACAGGAAGAGCAGATTCCATCGCTCCGGGTGACTGATCAAGACCTGTCAGTCAGCAGTCTGTTGCTGTAACAGAATCCCTGGGCTCAGCGGCAGATCTGGAGGAAAGGCTGAATTCCGGAGTTTCACTCACGGTCTCTAGTCTTACTGGGGACATTTGGCAGCACAAGTCAAGGTAGCAGAAGAAAGCTGGTCATCTTAGAGCAGCCAGGAAGCAAAGAGAAGGAGGAAGGGATGGGGGTTCCCTTCGAGGACACACGCCAGTGACCTAACTTCCTTCCCCCAACTTCCCATAGTGTTGCAGGTGGGAGACCAAGCCCATTTGTAAGACTCACACCTCAAACGGTAGCAAGTGCTACCTAAGTCCATCAGTGACTGCTGACTGAACAGTCCCTACCAGGTGACCCATGACCTTGGTTAATGACCACTAATCTGGATTCATTGTTTACCAGCAGCTTCATAAGGCCTTTAATGACCTCAGTGAAGAAAACAATTAGGAAAGTACAGTCTAGATGACCCGGTGACCTGCTGAGAGTCTGGACTTTTATCTGGCCGATCGGTTTGGGATCTGAAGTAAGTGTCGCCAATATTTCTTTTAATTATATCAGACGAGTGTCTCATCCCTGTGGGAAATTCCAAATGCTTGACTCAGTAGGCTCTTCATGGTTAGTGTGCTATCCATCAGCTGCACTTTTTAAAGAACATATGCATATGTTTTGAAATTGTTTGTGCTTGTGTGGTGATTTCTATATGGGTATTTAAAGTAAACTCTCATTAAAGTTTAACATACATTGATTAATAGGCACAAACAATAAGCACATCACTGGATGGTTTTTCACACTCATGGACGTGCCATGTCCCTAAGTCAAGAAATAAAATTACCATCACTCCAGAAGCCCCTCTTTGTCCCTCTCTGTCACCATCTACCCAAAGTACCCCAGCTCAAGTTCTAATGCCGTATGCTAATATCTCTGCCTTTGTGGGTTTCTATTATAACAGCCAGCCACTTTAAATACACTTCCATAGACGGAGAACACGCTTGCTAATATTTCACCTCAGCACCGATAATAAGTGGCTCTTTCCTCGCCCTCTTCTTCAATGCCCCAACGTGAACTGCACAAGTTTAATAGAGCATTATAGAGTTCAGAGACTGCAGATGGTTCATTTGTTAGCTTTCAGTTACTGTAACAAGTACCCAAGACACTCAACTTATAACAAGGAAAGGTCTGTTTGAGGTGGGAATTTTGGAAGTGTTAGTCCCTGGTCAGGTGGTCTTGTTGTTTTGAGGCCTGTGTTAGGTGTACTGTCAAAGTGGGGAATTTATGGTAGATGCAAGCCACCCACCTCATAGCTGGGGGGTGGGATGGAGGTGGAGTGGGGTGGGATGGGATGAAGTGAGGGTGAGGGTGAGGGGGGAGTGGGAGTGAAATCTTCTTCAAGGGCATACCTCCGATGATCAGAAGACCTCTCACTCGGCCCCACCCCTTAAAGCATTCACCATCTCCCAACAGCCCAAAGCTGAGCCTCTGGATCTGTGACTAGATCCAAGCTACAGCAGATGGAGCCAGCCTTGTTATTTAACCATTTGACCAAGAATCTGAACATGTCTTGGATGACTGATACATTTCAATGATACTTCTGCATCAAATTTAAGCCAAGTATATTTGCATGCGCTAGACACTTGTGGAATGTGCACACACACATGTGACTTCCTTTTCTCCAGCTTGGTTTCTCTCTTTTTGTCCTTCTTATTTTCAGGAGACATCTTTACTTGGAGCTTCTTGTGCATATCTTCCTTAGCAAGCCTTGCTCTCCAGAGTCGATCATGCTCCCACCTCCATCCCCAGACTGCCCAGAGTGACTTACTGCTTATTACTCAAAAAACATCACAGCCATCAGGAGTTCCCTTGTATTACTACTATTTCCTCCTCCTTTTCTAGACAAAGTCTCATTACGTAGCCCAGGTTGACTTGGAACTTGGGGTTCTCTTGCCTCTACCTTCCCTTACTTCTACTATTAATGCAAAAAGCACAAGGAATGTAGGTTGGAAAGAGACAGAGGACAGTAAAAGAGAACGTTAAAAACCAGGAGGGCAAGTTGGTGTGTAGGCTAGGGAGGGAGACCCTGTCTTAAAAGACAAAAAATACTCAAAAGCAAGGACTGAATGCATGAATTTTCATTATTTGCATGAAGTTCTATCTTAGGGGTTTTCTCCTCCTCTCTTTATCCCTTTGTCTTTCCCTCCCTCCTTTTTGGTGGCTGGGGATCAAACCCAGGGCCCTGAACATGCTGAGCACATGCTTTACCACTGAGCTGCATCCCTAGCCCTCAGCCTGAGTTTTTCTTGGATGGGGTGAGTATCTGCGTCTCTACATGTGTTTGTGAAGTGGTAGGCATCCTGTATGTTCAGCAAATCATTCCAAGACCTACCATGTGCTAGCCATTGTGTTAGAGACTGAGTTCCCAATGAGGAGGTCTATTCAGACCTCAGGGGAACCTGGAATCCCATACTGGAATATTTTACAGATGGGACCCTCAGAGTATAAGTTGCATTTAATACCTTCTGTGTGTGGTTCTGGGGAGCTGGAAGTGTTCTAGCAAGCTACACCCTCAGCCCCCTAACTCCTCAAATTGGGGACTGGGTGGAGAGATGGCTCAGCAGTCAAGAGCACTTGCTCTTGCAGAGGACCTGGGTTCTAGTCTCAGCACCCACATCTGTCTGTAACTCCAGTTCCAGGGGATCTGACACCCTCTTTTGGGCTCTCCAGGCGCTGCATTGGACATGGTGCCCATACATACATACATGCATGCAGGTAAGGTATTCAAACACATGAAATAAAATAAATATATCTTTATTTATAAAAAAACTTTTAATGGATGAGATAATAATAGTACTATGCATGTTCTTCTGGGACAAATGGACAAACTCTGAGTGTTTAGAGGAAATCCAGAGAATTACTTTCTATATTAAATCTAAAGCTGCACACATGGCCCTGGGTTTGATTCTCATCACACACAGACACAGACACACACAGACACACAGGCACACACACACAGACACACAGACACACAGACACACACACACACACACACACACGCACACACAAATGAATAAATATCATTTTAAAAATGAGAGAAAAACAGAAAACAAAAAAATCAAACATATGAAGAAAATGGTAAGCATCTGGTTATACAAGTCAATTGTGTGCTCTTACAATGACTCCTTCTAGATTCACTCAGAAGCATTCTTTAGTATTTCATTTTAAAAAATTGACATGCATGGGTGCGGTATTTTTGCCTGTCTGTGTACTACATGTGTGCTTATTGCTCATGGAGGTCAGAAGAGGGCATGGGATCCCCTGGGACTGGAGTAACATCTGGTTGTGAACCGCTATGTGGGTGCTAGGAATCAAACCCAGTTCCTCTAGAAAAGCAGCCAGTGCTCTTGACCACTAGTTCATCTCTCCAGTCCCTATCCACTGAGTCTTGATATATACATAGTTGCTGTGTAAGGAAGACAGCCTTTCTGTTTCATATTCATTCTTTCTTACTTATGTATTATTTGTTTAGTGTGCATGCATATGTGTGTGTATGTTTATGTTGTGTATGTGTTCTTGTGGGTTGCGTGTGCATGCCTGTGAGCAAGAAGCCCGAGGAGGATATCTGGTGTCTTGCTCTATCACTTCATGCCTTATTGCTTTGACACAGAGTCTCCCACTGAACTTGGAGCTTGCTGTTTTACAGCTAGGCTACCTGGTCAGCAAGCCCTGCTGATTTTCACATCTTTGCCTCCAACCCCCCAGTACTGTAGTTACAGCTGCACCTGGCTACGCCTCGCTTGTTAAAAGTGGGTGCTGGTGGGGAGGTTCCCAGCTCAGATTTTCACACTTACTCAGCACATGTTCCTACCCTCTGAAACTTCTCCCCAGCCCTCTCCTTCTTATTGAAAATATCCAAGCATCAAAGTGTTGTCTTATATCGGAAGCCCTTCCCAAAAAAGAATCCTGGATGCATAAGTGAGGTGAGTCTGCTCTGCAAGGTACCATTACCCTATCTGCTTGGGGCTGTGGGTGAGCAAACTGCTAGATGTGTGGCTCTTCACCCACATGATGTGATTGCCTCAGGGAGGAGTTGTTTTGTAATGAGGCTTATGGGCACTGTCCATAGACTGCATAAAGTTTTATACCCACAATTATAATCTTTAAAAGCATGGAGATGTTCAATTATGGTTAATAAAATATAGCATTTTGAAGGGGCCATACTTGAGATTGAATTCAGGGTACATAGTAAGCACATATAGTCTACTATTTAGCTACACCCTCAGTTCTTAAAATATGAATTTGTATAAAGATGTATTTAAACTCATGGAAATTTGAAAGATATTATACTGTCAGTGAGTAAAGTCTCCCCCACCAAGTTCTGTCTTTCTAAAAGAAAGAATTCAGCCAAGAGACAGAGGTCATCTCAGCAGAAATATATTTAGTATAGTAAAGCAAAGCACATAATGCGAACAGAGACTGAAGTGGCCTGGTCCACAGTGGGAGCTGGGTAGTAAACCACCTGTGCCTTGTGTGTCCCCTGGCCACTTGTTGTTGTTGTTGTTGTTGTTGTTTTTGGTGGTGGTGGTGGTGGTGGTGTGTGTGTGTGTGTGTGTGTGTGTGTGTCTACCTCGGTCAGTAGAGCATGAGACTCTTAATCTTAGGGTTGTGGGTTCATGTCCCACATTGGGTGCCAGTTGTAGGGGGAAGTTTCTCAGTCTCGTCTAGCCCCACGACTGGACGAATCTCTCCCACCCAAGCTCTCACAGCCACTTATAAAATAATCACTCAGAGGCTTATATTAATTACAAACTGTATGACCTATGGCTCAGTCTTCTTGCTAGCTAGCTCTTTCATCTTAAGTTAACCCATTTCTATTAATCTATATTAATATAGATAATATAATATATCAATCTAATTAATAGAATCTATATTAATTAATCTAATTAATATAATAATCTAATACACGTGGCCATGGTGTTACCAATCTGCTGGCATCTTGTTGCTCCTTGGGTGGTAGTGTGGTGTCTCTCATCACTCCACCCTTCTTCCTCTCTGTCTCCAGTTTGAATGTCCTGCCTAACCTTATTCTGCCTCACCAATGGCCAAACAGCTTTATTTATCAACCAATGAGAACAACATATATCCACAACGTACAGAAAGACAAAGACATCCCATAGCACTTCCCCTGTTTTGTCTAATAAAAAAGGAAGGTTTTAACTTTAACATAGTAAAAGTTGGGGCACCCATCTTCAGCCTACAGGCTTAGAGTCTCTGGCAGACTTATTTTGTGAAGCAGGAAATTCCCCAACATGGTGGAGGTATGTTTACCGCCAGCTTGGGAAGCCATGCTCACCAATTCTGGGAAGCAGTGGGTCTATGCTTCCATCAAGCAGCATGTAGCCCATGAAACCTTTTCTTTCTTTTTTTTTTTTTTGTCTGTACTAGCAAAAGCTAAATCCACTGCGTGGCTTGGAGATGCCTCTGTGCACAGCGGCACAAGCTCAAATGCCTCAGCGTCTCTGTGCCATGGCCTGCATGAGAGACACAAACTAGGAGGCTGCTCTTGACTCTGTTTTAGAACCTTTTTTAAAGCTTTCTCAGGTTTTAGGTGGAAATTCTTTTTTTTTCTTTTCTTTTATTTTACAATACCATTCAGTTCTACCTATCAGGCACGGATTCCCTTGTTCTCCCCCTCCTGCCCCCTCCCCTTCCCCCAGCCCACTCCCCATTTCCACCTCCTCCAGGGCAAAGCCCCCCCCCCCCCAGGACTGACACTGACATGGTAGACTGAGTCCAGGCAGGTCCAGTCCCCTCCTCCCAGACTGAGCCAAGCGTCCCTGCATAAGCCCCAGGTTTCAATTTAGGTGGAAATTCTTGTCCTACATTGGAATGCCATGGTTGTCTATGTGGGGGTCAAAAGACAACTTGAGGGAGACTGTTCTCTCCTGCTACCTCCTGCTCTGTGGGTCCCAGGGGTTGAACTCAGGTCACCAGGCTTGGTGACAATGTGCCCATTGAGCCACGTCATTGGCACACATTGTGGATTTTGAAGGAATTTTCATGAATATTTATTTGCCTGGAGGTGATCATTTTCCCCCTCCCAAAGCTTGATGAACCGATCTCTGTTTCAGAACATCTTCGCCAGATGATCCTTTTTAAAAACGCACAAGAGGGAAGGCCAAACCACAAAGTGAATGCTATTAGAATGAAGTTGGGGTCACGGGAAGATGCACACCCTCTTGCTAGTGCTCATATGTGGCACCTGAGGAGGTCCCATGGCACCTTTCTGGTAAGCAGAAAGATCACAACTGCAGCTTCCAAGATTTTAACCACAAACGGGCATTCTGACCACCAGGAAATACAGCTGCTAGGATGCAGCTTCCGTTTCCTTGGCTCTCCAGTACCTGCTTGCCTCCCTGTTCTCAATACTAACACATAATTACTGTTCCCTTCATTGTTTGCTGTCAGAAGTATAATTTTGCTTGGGTGCAAGATACACAATTTTCAATAATAAAATGGTTCTGTATAATTTAAAAGTTCAGGGGTTTATTGAGAGTGTTAGCGATCTGTTTAACTCATGTTTGAGCTCCTCTTACCTCTGTGCAAATGAGGTGTTGACTTTACAAGGCGATTAGAGTGTCTAGAACCAATCTGTGATTCCCACTCTGTACATGCTGTGATAGTTCGCGATTGTCTCACGGTGTTTACAAATCTACGTGGGGAAACAGGAAGTGGGCACACAGAGGACTAAATGACAAGTTAAGAAAACACAACACTGTGAGGTCCGCCAAGAGGCTGTGGGCATAGAAGAAAGGGGAAGGGAGAAAAAAGATAAGAGAGGGAGAAATAGGAGAAGAAGGGAGAGAAAAAGAGAACCTGAGAATGCCAGCCTTGCTAATTAGTGCTCAATGACCATGGAGTGATAGCCTGGTCCGTGAACTTATTTTATCTCAATAAAATCAAGATTACATAATGCCCTTCAAGGTGTTATTCTGGAGATAATGGCAAAACATTTGATGTGTGTTGCCCCTGGAATGTAGGGCACGGTGTTGGTTTCTTTCCTGTGGCTGAGGCGATACCCCGGAAAACAAAGAGGAGAGTTTTGTTTTGTTTTGTCCCGGTTTCAGAGGTTTCACTCCAGGGTGCTGGCTGTACTACTCTGGGGTTGAAGCAAATTGAAACATCACGCTGATGGGAGTGTGTGCTGAAGATTGCAGTCACCAACCAGGAAGCAGAGAGAGGGCAGCATGAGGGAAAGATCAACATGGTACACACCTTCAAAGGCATGAGCCTATGGGATAAGTCCATTGAGTCTATTTGTGATCAAAGGAATTTATGTGGGGGTAAACTCACAACCACAGGAGATTTATCATAGGGTCCAGGAAAGCTGGACTGTGTCCCACGCTGAACAACTTGGTCCAAAATCTCAGCATCCAGAGCCACGAGGTAGCCAAGGGGGGCCAGAGTAGGTGTGTCCCGGGTCTTAAGGGTCCCCAATGGCCAGGCCCACAGAGGCTGGTACCTCAAGGTCATAGGCAGGTGCAATGGCTACAGCTGCCTCATTAGGGGCGATGCTTCAGGGCATGGCTCACACAGCTGCCCACTACATGAGCCCACCTTCCCCATTCCTCAAATCAGGCCCCTCTCAATAGTCCGCTTAATTGTGAAGTCATCAATGGATTGATCTACTGAGTAGGTCTAAGCTCTCATGATCCAGTCACCTCAATGATGGGATCCACTACCTAGAGACCAAGCCTTCATATATGAACTCTTGAGAGTGCAGCAGGGGGAACACAGCTTATCTAAACTGTAACATATACACAAACTAAGTGGCAACAATTGTAGACCAATTGCTAAACAGTCTTATTAAATAAAAACCATGGAGCCAGATATAAGGTTGAAAACCTGAGAGATCAGGGAAATAGGAAAAGCCACAAGCTAACCTCACCTCACCTACACCTAAGTCTCCAAAGAGAGAGACTTGCTTCCTGTATACCCACACCTATATGCCTTGCTGTTCTGCTCCCTCATTTGCTCTCTCTGTCCAGCTACATCACTTCCTCTTCCTGCCCAGCTCTGTCACTTCTTGTCTGTCTATACAGACCTCCAGACCTCTTTGGTTAGTGCTGGGATTAAAGGTGTGTGTCACCACACCTGGCTCTGTTCCCTAGTGTGGCCTTGGACTCACAGAGATCCAGACAGATCTCTGCCTCCCAAGTGATAGGATTAAAGGCATGTGCTACCATTGCCTGACTTCTATATTTACTATAATGGCTGGCTTTTTCCTCTGATCCTTATGTAACTTTTATTGGGGGACACAGTATATTGGGGGACACAATACATCACCACAAACAACTTCCTGTTTTATTAGGCCGTGAACCCTCCAGGATGGGAAATATGACTTGCCTATTTTTGCTCTCCAGGAATCTAGCACAGTGTCTGGTTCATAATAGGGACTTCAAAAAAGTTGCCGAGTGAATAGATGGAAGGATGGTATGGTGAGTGTTTTGTTTTGAATGAATCATGGACTTGAGGAACCTGGGAGAGTCTTTGGATGTGAAGACTCAAAGTCTTGTGAGGAGCAAGTCAGAAGCATTGCAACAGGGGAGAAGCAAGGACCAAAGAAAAGAGGCAGGGGAGGACCAGGTCGTCTGTGCGGCGTAGGACCAGGTCTGTGCAGGGGAGGTTAGGATTTAGTTGTGGGATTTCCTGCCTTGAGCTCCACAGGCCAAGCTGGCAGGGTGTCTCTCATCTGCTGACAGAGAGGGCTGACAGAGAATTTTTAGGAGGATGACATGAGAGAGAACGTCTTGAAGGCTAGCCTGGTGGTGACGTACAGTATGGAGAGTGGCTAGGGAGGGTTAACCTGTTCTACTCAGAAGGTGGTCAAGTCTGACCAGGGTGGCACCCGTCAGTGTGAAGAAGGACAAAAGGCAGATTAAGGAGAGGATGGGACTCTCCTCTATGAATTCTCAGAGTGGCCATTTAAGCCATGGAACCATGCACACGGACTCCTGAAGTGTGATGTTATGAAAATTTCTGGGTGAGTTCTGAGTTGGAGACGAGACATGTTTAAGTTGGAGGATGGACTGAGGAGTGTGGAGCACGTGACATGAGCTGATGAAGGCATTTCCTTATCCAAGGTTCCTTCTTCTCAGATGACTCTAGCTTGTGTCAAGTTGACAAAAACGCTGACCAGCACAAAAGTCAACTTTCATGATTGTTGTGACTTACTCCTAAAAGGTGATGTGTGTTGTTGGTGAGTCCCCTGGCAATCGGACCAGGACTCATCCCGAGTACATAAAATGGCTTTTTCAGAGCCCATTCCCTGTGGTGCCATGCCTTACTCAGCCTTGAGGCGGGGAGGGGGAGAGGGGCTTGGGCCTGCCCCACCTTGGTGTGCCAACCTATGTTGAATACCCAAGGGAGGCCTTACCCCCTATGAGGAGTAGGTGGTTGTGGGATGAGGGTGCCGGAGGGGGAGTGGGAGAAGGAGACAGTGGGGGAACAGTGGCCTATATACATAAACAACCTTTAAATAAACAAGTAAACCTTAAAAAAAGGTGATGTGTGGTCTGGGGTAGAAAAGCACACACAGATGCTGTGGATTATGCTCATTGTTAATAATAAAGTTCATTGGCCAATGGCTGGGCAGGAAGAGATTGAGCATGAGAGACAGAATAGGAGAATTCTGGGTAGAGGAAAAGCAGAGTCAGGGCAGACGCTAGTCAGCTGCCGAGGAAGCAAGACATATAGAAAATGAGGTAACAAGCCACGAACCACGTGGCAAAGCATAGATAAGAAATAGGGGTTAATTTAAATGTAACAAACAAAATATCATACAACACATAGAAGTCAGAAGCAGTTCAAAGACTGAGGATTCATTGCAGCTCATGGCTCAGGGTGGGGAAGGCATGGCCACACAACCCACTCATGTCCCTGGTGGTGGGAGTATAAGGTGGTTGGTCACATCATGTGGCAAGTCAGGAAGCAGGGAGCACATAGGAACCAGAGTTGGTTATCACCAACCTCCAGGGACCCATTCCTCCATCCAGGCTAGGCCAGGTTCCACCTCCCCAAACAGCACCACCAACTGGGGACTAAGTGTTCAAACACGCGAGCCCGGGGTCGGGGTGGGGGGCGTTTCACATTCATCCTGTAGCCTGGACCAGCGGTGAGTACATGCCATGAGCAAAGAAGCCTGTTCCATTCAACTCTGCATATGTGGGTGGGGTGTGGACCGACCTGTTCCAGGGCCTGAAGGATGCTGCCGAGCTGCTAGGTTTTCAGATGGAAAAGTAGGCTAAGAAGACAGAAGAATGGAGAGTTATATCATTAGAGTTTATCATCCAGGGCCTGGCAAGGTGATCAGTGCTAAGGACAATTCTCCTGCTCCTGGGAGTTTTCAACCTGTCCCAAATGAACCAAACAAGAACCAATACACGGAATCTGATTTATATGGCTGGGAAGTCCATTATTTCTATTGTATTTTTCCTTATTATAAAGTTATTATCACTCAAGTGTTTTCATTATATTTTTTTCAGTAATAAATAAAACAATTTGAAAAACAAACAAAAAGCATACAGAAGACCATCTACTTGCTATTCTAAGTTCAGAGATAATTATTCTGAGAGTTTGGAGCATTTGCCGACTAGGGTTTGGTGAGAATCTTGGGGTGCCCACAAATTGTATGCTCACTGACCAAAGCAATCCAGCAGTTGGGTTCAGAGCACAGCACTTTTGGATTAAGAGACCTGAACCTGAATCTCAGCCTTGGTTCTGTCCTGTTGGCAAGCCAATCACGTCCGGACCTCAGCTACATCTCATCATACCTGGTTTGGCCTCAAGGATTAACTCAGACAAAAGGTGGAACAATTAGCAATAAATTATGTCTGGAGTCATCCAGAGTTTGCTTTTCTATTGATGTCAGATAAAATATTCTGACTCAAAGCAACTCGGGGAAGAAAGAGTTTCCTTGGTTTACACTTCCAATGTCACGATCACCAAGAGAAATCAGGGCAGGACTGAGGCTAGCATTCAAGCAGAGACCAGAGGAGAATGCTCTTTCCTGGCTTGTTCTCCAAGGTTTGCTCAGTTTGCTGTCTTATACTACCCATTACCACCTGCCCAGGCGTGGCACAGCCCACAGTGAGCAGGGCACTCCCACATCAATCGGGAATCAATGCCCCTCAGACTTGCCTACGGACTTCTCTCAGTGGAGGGTCCCACTTCTCAGATGATCTTAGCTCTTGTGTCAAATTAACACAAAAGTGAGCTGTGCAAGAACTCACCTTCCTTGTAGTTGTGACGTAGTCCTGAAAGGTGGTGTGTGATCTGGGGCAGAGGAGTGCCTTAAGTGACAGACCCGGAAGTTGGAAGGACACCCAAAGACCAACAGTGGGGACTCTACGGTTATGAACACAGTAGAAAGTTCTGTGGAGATCTTTGATGACAACCTGGAGGGGACTTCCAATATGTGAGAATTGAGGCCTTGAGGACTCAGGGACTCAGGGACCCAGGCAAGTGAGTGCATGTCTGCCTTACAGCATACTAGGCGATGTATCCTTCTCTAGCAAGGAATAAAAGGTCTCTAGCCTGAGACAAGGACAGAGGAGTGGTGGCAGTGGTGGGGGCAGAGGAGGCATCAGGACCTTTGGAGGCTTTGTCTTGGCCAGAGACCCTCTGAGGACAGTAACAATGTCTCTCCTGCACTGGGTATCCAGCCAGAAGAGCTTGTAGTTTAAGATCTAAAAATGATGGGGTCTGGGAGTATGTCTCAGTGTAGAACACTTACCTAGCATCATGAGTCCCTGGGTTCCATCTCCAGGACCACAAGGAAAATAAAACACAAAACAAAAAAGGAGCATCCTGATGTCTTAAAGTTTTATAAAACGCACAGGGAGACAGGGTAGGTTTGTGCCTCTTAACGGCACTCTGAAAGCAATAAAGATAAGAGTAATTCTCTCGACCACATGAGAGAAAACTGTTCCCAAGCTGGAATTCCATATCTGGCCAAAGGATCAATTAAAGTGAATGCTGGAATGAGGACACTTTCAGACAAACAAGTCCTTGAAAAATGGACCTTGCATGTACTCATAGTCAGTCAGTCAAGTTTCTGGAAGATGTGCGTCTCCAAAATGAGGGCGTAAGTGAAGTAAAGGAAAGCCACTGGCCCCAGAAGGGAGGATATAGCTCACACTTGGCAGAGGCCAGAGCTCCTCACAGGAGCTAAGGGGCTCACTTGAAAACCAACCCGAAGATTTCAGCTGATTCCTTTAGGGAATGAAATCAATAAAATAACTATTGTGAGAGTTTGTACTGAGAAGACAATTACTCAACAAGAGAAGAGTTTGGGGATGCGTTGATGATAATAACAGCAACTAAACGAAGAGGGAAGAGTTATAGCTCTGAGGGATGGGGAAGTTGTAATAGGAAAGGATTATGATAAATTTATTGCATAAAACCATCTGCCAGTGTTGTTTACAATAGCCAATAGGTGGAAGCAATCCAGATGTCCGTCAACAGGTGAGTGGGCAAACAGAATGTGGTGTGTCCATACAATGGAATATTATTCAGCCTTAAGAAGGAAGGAAATTCTGAAACATGCTGCAGCTTAGATAAACCTTGAAGGATTACGGTCAGTGAAATATGCCAGAAATGAGGAATGACAGTGTAATCCTACTTATATCCCATCTCTGGGGCCGTCAGATTCATAGAGTTAGAATAATGGTGTCAGGGGTAGTAAGGTGGGAGGAATGAGGCGTTAGTATTTAATGGAGTTTCAGTTTCAAATGGTGTCAGAGTTCAGGAGGTGAATATGATGATGGCTGTACTTAATATCACCAAGAGCGCTTGTAGAGTAAGTGTGAAGACCTAAATTGGAATTCCCAGACCTGAGCATAACACCGGACTCCCTGGAAGTTCTCAGGCCAGCGTCTGTGAGCAGGAGACCTGCCTCTAACAAGGTGAGAAGTGAGGTCTTATCCTCTGACCTCTATATATGTGTCTGGCATATGAACATCTGCATTCACACACATGAACATGCACACACATCATACAAGTGCATACACATTGATTTAAAAACTTTTCATTTTGTTTTCTTTCATGTCTGTATTTACATAAATGTACTCATTTCTTAATATTTATTTGTAATAACAAATGGAAAAATGTTTTATATTATTTTAAGTCCTTCTTTAAAGCCACATTCATCATAATTATAAAGGAAACTTTCAGATACCTCCTTTTGTATATCACATTCTCCAGGGAAGTAAACACTGACTTTTTTTAAGAAGACAGGAGTTTTCTTTTTAAAGTCATGAAATTATTTTTTCCCTATTTAGTAAAGCATAGTCAAAGGTTTGGGGGTAATGACAAATGACATTTCTTCTGGGCGCCATGATGGGAAAGGACGCTTTGTTCCAGTTCACTTGAAGCCAAACTGCTAAGTAGTTAAAACTCAGGAGCGGTCAGGCTGGTTTAGCCAGAATGACGCATCCCTCTCAACATCCACCTTTGTAAGACAAAACTGATTCACTGGTTTGTGGAGCCTGCATGGAACGTGCTTAGCCTTCCTTCCCTATAGTTGAAGTGTGTCTGTCTCCTGACAGTCTAGCTTAGATATTCCAGAGTGAAACCCTGCAAGCGTGTAGACAACACACAAAGCAGAATGCAGGGTCTCCCCGCATGACATGCACAACTTTTCTTGCTGAAGGAAGGGATCAGTTCACTTAAGTTGTGGTGCGGCAGTTCAAGAAGCCGGAAGTAGCTCCCTTGTCTCTGAAGCAGGGGTAGTTCATGCAGGGAAGGTAATTGCACCTCTGACATCTGCAGCCCTATGCTGAGCGCTCAGGACTGTTGGGAACCCTACAAGGAAATGCCTGCATTCCTCAGGGTAGGATCGTTTCCTTAAACACCCGTTTGACATGGTTGTAACTGTTCTACACTAAGTCATTGCTCACTGCCCTCCCTCTCCTCGGTTTCTATCAAGAGTGAATCCTACTTACTGTGGATATGAAAAATTCTAGAACAAAGGTGAATCATCACTTCCATGGAAGGCGCTGGGATGTGTGCTTGACCATTTCCAAAGAACCTTAAACAACAATGAAACGAGACAAAAACCATCAACCACTAAAACACATGCAATACTTTAAAAGCAATACTGACAATATGTTTTAAAAAAAGTGAAAAGTTGCTTATGATAGACAAGTTTCAAGTAAGAAGCTAAACACAAAATTGTGTATATAATCGGACTTCAGTCAGGAGAAATGTCTGTTGTGGGGGAGGAAACCTGGAAGTAAACCAAAGATATATAGTATGATTGCTTTGGGTTGTTGGCATAGTTATAGATGGGTTTCTTAGCCTTCTCTCCATTTCCACTGTCTTTGTGAGTGTTTGTATGGTGGTGGGGGTGTGGCAACAGAATATCACTGTGCATGCTTCAGATAATGGTGTGGGAACTGGGAACTTATCTATTGGGGTACTTGTGAATCTCTAGGACTTTGAAAGAGTCACTTCAGAAACTAGATTATGGCTTCAAATCTGAATCTATGTTGTTTTAGTATATGAACCTCTGATTTCACTTTTTCCGTACATTGAAAACTGTGTTCAAAACCAAACCAAAGGCCAAGGCGCCAGGAAGATGACTCAGTTAGAGAAAAGCACTTGAAACCCATGCAAAAGCTGGATGAAGTTGTGTGTGTCTGTAATTGCAGCATTTCTACAGTGAGATGGGAAGCAGACACAAGAGGAGGCTCCTGGAAACTCACTGGCCAGCTGCCCTGGAGTACACAGTCTAGTGGCAGATGGCAAGAATGACCCTTCTGCAGACAATGTAGAGAGCAAGGCTGACACCTGAGGTTATCTTCTTCTTTTTGTTTGTTGTTTTTCAAGACAGAGTTTCTCTGTGTAACATGTAATTATGTTCTGACATCCACAAGCATGACATTCACATGCACGCACACACACACACACACACACACACACACACACACACACACACACACAGTCTCTATAATGATCAGGCATTAATGCTAGGGTTCTCCTCAGATAGCAAAAAGCATGAATGCTCAAGTCCCTTGCATGTTTTAAATAATCTCTAGTTGTGTATAATTTCCAGTATAATGAAACTGTAGTTTTTACACTCTATAAAGAAATAATGTGTATGTTCAGTGCAGAGGCTTATTTTTCAATCTGAATTTACTGGTAGTAGGAGGAGAAGGATTTCACAGAACTCTGGCTGTCCATGCTTTGTGACTTGAGATCATCAACAAAAGCAGGAGTAAGACCAAATATAACAATGCCTATGCTTTTGTGACCCCAGGAAGCAGGCACATCACTTTATTATTATCAAGTATCCAGACACCCCATTCACTTAGTTTAGGAAAATAACAATTAATAGAACGCTTTCTTGGTTTCAGGTAGATATGAAATCTTGCTCAGAAATGTGTTCTTTCATGCCTGACTGGACAGGAATTTTGGCACAGTGACACAAGATTAGAAACAGACAGAATTCTGATATTTGAAATATCGAGTAACTCAAGGAAGGGTCGAATGTCCTGGGTCTCACTGTTTTCTCCTATTAAAATGCGGGCTTGGATTACGTGACACTTACAATGTGGAAAAGCTTTTGGGTCAGAGCCTCAGAGGAGGTCCAGGCATGATGGGTAAGACCAATTCTACCCAGGCTATAGCCCAACTGGCCTCACTCTGATGTTTCTTCTGTTGACTGTCTTCACAGGGCTTCTTGTGCGGAGAGTCTACAAGTTTTGGAACCATAGGGCCTGTGGATGCAACACAGTGACAGAGTTGCATCTGCAAAGCCCTGGGTTCCAACCCCAGTACCCAAGAGGAGACTACAAAGTCAAGCATCTAACATAAACGATCTTTAGTCAGCTTTCATTTCTGAAGTTCTCCGCGGGTATGAGTTTTGAATTCTTTCAGTCAAGGCTGGGGAGCGCCCCATTCCTGGTTTCCATTCAGTACTTAATATATGCACGTGGTGTCCACTGAAAGCTGAGCTACATCATAACTGAATATAGTTCGAATAAGGAAGTTTGAGAAAATGTTTCCACTCTGGCATGCATTTCAGATTGATGGTTCCTCACCATCACGAAGAACTTAGGAAACTACTTAGAGAGAATATTAAAAAGGGGGACTTGGGGTGTGTGTGACGAGTCTGTGCAGCAGGTCCTTGCCTGGAGGAGAGAAGGCCAGAGATGCCTGATGCCTCCATCTGGGGAGTGGGCAGCAGGCAAGGCAGAGAGCAAGGCATTAAATCAGAGCTTCCCCCCCCCCCCCCCCCCCCCCCCGCTAGCCTAGCTCAAGAGGACTAGGTTCTCTTGCCCTGCTCTATAAAAGCACACTGGGTGGGGTGAGGCTGGGGAGATGTTCACTGGTTAAGAGTGATGGCTGCTCTTCCAGAGGATCTGGGTCCCATTCCCAGTACCTACATGACAGTTCACAATCATCCATAGCACCAGCATCAGGGGATCTGACGCCTTCTTCCGGTTTCCATGGGCACCAAGTATTGTAGGATAATCTTTTTGTACACTGTGAAGATGTGTCTCTGCCAAGACACCTTCTGATTGGTTTAATGAAGAGATGAATGGCCAATAGCTAGGCAGGAGAGGACAGGTGGGACTTCTGGACAGAGGTAGGAACTCAGGAAGAATCAGTGAGGTGGAGATTTGCCAGCAAAACATGGAATCGGTTATATAGTATGGAGGAGAGGTAATGAGCCATGCTGCAGAACATAGATTATTATAAGAGGGTTGATTGAAGTTATAAGATCTATTTGGGAGCAAGCCTAAGCTAAGGCCAAGCTTCTATACTTAATAAGAAGTCTTTGTGTCATTATTTAGGAGCTGGCAGTCCAAAGACAGTCCGACTACAACAAAGTATGCATGTGGCAGATAATACATACAGGCAAAACACCTATACACATAAAATAAAACAAAATTAAAAAAATTAAAAAACACACCATGATGGTGGTGGTGGTGCACAATTTTAACCTCAGCATTTGGGAGGCAGAGGCAGGCAGCCTGTTCTACAGAGTGAGTTACAGGACAGCCAGGACTGCACAGTGCAAGCCTGTCTTAAAAAACAAACAAAAAAAAATATCCACAAAGTTTCAACTAAGCATGGTGGTACATGCCTGTAATCCCAGAACTCAGGAGGCAGAAGCAGGAGGAGGATGAATTCTAGACTAGCCTAGATTATAGAATAATACCCTGTTTAGAATACCAAACAACATACATAAACAAACTACATGAAAATCAGTACAATTTATTAGCTATTACCAGAGTGAAAACCAAGACAAGGGGCAGAAGGAGTGTGTGAGAATTTCATCACTGCAATGGAGAGTGCATTTGAAATGTTCCTCTCAGATCTTTAATTTTTACAAACTATAACACCTTCCTTGGCAATAAACAAAAACCAAAATAGACAAACAGACAAAACTCACTGCAAACAGAAAAATTCTCCTGTTTATCAGAAACTTAAATTAAGAAAAATAAAGATAGTTTTGGCCTGAAAAACATACTTTAACGTTTCCCTATTTCTGAAGTAGATGTTATTTGCTTTATCAAAATGCTCTCCTCAATTAAATCTCTGAAAAGAAAGGTCATATATACTTATGTGTTTTACACACACACACACACACACACACACACACACACACACACACACTTGCAGTGCCGTGGGTCAAGCACAGGCTCAAATGTGTCAAATACTTTCCCTCAGAATCACATTTCTAGTCACTACACATTCTGCAGCTAAAAAGTTATCTGCCATTTCAATAGATCTTTTCCTTTATTGCACATACTTTAGTCCAAGCGTCTGTGTGTTCTGGTTTATTAAAATATTCCTCATCTAGCAGGCAAACTGGCTATTTTGAACTCGGGGGCTGTCAATGGCTTTGGAACAAAGATGTATCACTTACTACAATGAGATAATGAGGGATCCCATGGGATTCTGAGCCAGCAAATGGTATCTCTTAATCTTATTGAAATCAAGGTGTTCTGTTCAGTGTTTCAAATCTGCTCAGGATACGACTGAGGGCTCTTTCCTAACTGCAAGGTCATTTCTAGGGTCAGCCAGAGACAAGGTTGCCTGTCAGGAAACTGTCTCTGTCAGCACAAGGGGAGCTATCTACAAGTGGCAGGGAAAAAATAGCTGACCTCAGTCAGCCCGGCTCGTGAAGACTTCCAGACTTCCAAGCCTGCACTTTGAAAACCCAGTTGTAGAAAACAAGCTTTACGACCCTTTACTGTGTGCTCACAGTTCCATGAATGTAACAGCATATGCAATGCCCTGTTGTGATTGCTTTCCTCATGCAGATTGTGATATTCTACAGGACAAGGGCTGCATCTTCTTCGTGTGTCTAGCATCGAACCTGTGGGGTGGAGGAGATTTCCAATCTAGAGATAAAGATGGAAACACTAAAGCTTCACACCTAGCAAAAAGTTTTTGGTTCAGTGGGTGGTGCCTTAAGCTTTATACACAATTTCCATTTTTTTTTCTTTTTGTTCATCTATTTTACATCCCAGCTGCAGCCTGCAATTTCCATTTTTAAAGAATGACTCCATGTGGTACTTCATCTCTGGTCCTTACTACAGAAGGTCGGCAAGGCAGATATTGCGTTTTCCATTTTCTGAGCTGCATTCTTGCCTGAGTAAATTATAGCACAAAGCTAAGAGCGATGGCCTTCTGATGTTCAACCTTTATCACGACATGAGCCAGCGTAGACAGCTAATGTTGTGTGCATGTCTGGAGTCCATCTTCCTACTGTGCCAACCTACTTATTTCATCCCTTTATCTTCCTGACTCGCCTTAGAGAAAGATAAACGAAATCACTGTCTTCACAGACAGGCGTGCTTGGTTAGTTTTGGAGCCACCAATATTCTTGGGAGGACCCGAAGAAGAGCAGGATGCAGTGAGGTAGGTCAGGATGCAATGATGGCCACAAGTCCACATCTGATGGGCTGCGGGTTTCATTTCTTCTCCTGCTTTGTAACTAGATTGACCAACTGTGAAGTCGGGGTGGTGTGGGCAGCCTGGCTCCTGACTAGCCAATGCGAGAGCTCAGACTGTCTTTGGCTGAGAAGAGCTTTTCTTGCTGCAAGGTGTTTTGTAGATAAATGGCTTGTGTTTAAGGTGAATTCACAGGTCCTTTTCAGTACTGGAGAAAGGGGCTCTCTGAATTGTTTAAACTGAAGTTCTACTATAGCTTTTATGAGAACAGTGGCTACATGCTCTTTATTGCTGTCTTTTGTGCAGTCTGATATCGGCCCTTCCGTACGGTATGTGATAGTTATTTGCTGGACAAACAAGATGTGTAAGAGGGGAAACATCCCAAACCAAATTTTGTGCATTGGTTACTGACACCTCAAATGTCTTTGGATATTATGGGTTGTTTGTGTGGAGGTTGGCATCCAGATACTGATGCTATTTCCGAAAAAGCAGTTTTGTCTGTACTCTTTTGGCCAGGTGAGTTTATTAGAAACAGGAAATCGAGATGGTAGTAGAAATCAGTAGTAGGAGTGCTAACACAGTAAACTGTGGCCTCACTGTGCGTTTGTCTCCTTGGGTTTAAGCTGGTCTGCTCAGGCCAATCTTGAAGCAAAAGTGCAAGCCAGATCTGTCAAAACTGTGTCCAAAAGGTTGAAGTGTTGACGGAGAAGTACATATGGCACACATTTTATGATGTCCCCTTCTCCCATGCGGGTGTGGTTTGATTGTTCTCCCCCCCCCCAAGACAGAGTTTCTCTGTGTAACAGCTCTGACTGTCCTGGAACTTACTTTGTAGACCAGGCTGGCCTCGAACTCACAGAGATTCACCTGCTTCTGTTTCCCAACTGTTGGAATTAAAGGCATGTGCCACCACAGTCCGGCTGATATTTACTTTTTGGGTTGCTTTAACCAGCTCATAAACATTTGAGAATACATTGTACAACCAGGAAAGCTAACTGGCATTATTTAGGAAGATGAGAAATATTTATTGCAAAGTTCTTTAAGTATTGTTTACTAAAGAACATTTAATACTGTCTCAAGTTATCCGAACAGCTCTAAATGTCAAGTGTACGGAGTCTGTATCTAAAGCGACTTCATGGAGACTATGGTGTAGTTAACACATGTCTACTAACCGGGAGTGGACTTGGAACAAATCAGTGGAATGTTCTGACTGGGTGTTACTCATCGGGGATGGTATCTGTCTGGGTTCTTGGGCGCAGAAAGGGACCCAGGTTGGGGCTCAGGAGCCTATCACAAGCGCGCTCATGATTCTTTCAGCGAAATGGAAAGCCGTGTCTTGTCTCTGTTTGAGGCAAAGTTCTTGTATGTAGCCCAAATTAGCCTTGAACTCAGTCCTGCTTCGGGAGTGCCAGGATACAGGACTACACCAAGTCTTCACAGCTTCTTGTTGAAAACGAGAGTCAAAAGGGAAAATAAAAAACTTATATTGTTCTGTCTTCCCATGAAAAACAGCGGGAGTGTTTTTATCCTCATGACAAATCATTTCTGGAGAAGCCCTTTTCGGGGTTCTCTGTAAAACTTGTCTTTACACAACAGAAATCGAACTCCTGGGGCAATTTAAATAGAAGCTGGCGTGGCTTCCCTGAGATAAGCAAAAAGTCAATGTTTCACTAGAGTCGTCCAATCGAGCGGCCCTGCCAATCCGCTTTATTTCCGCCCCTGGCACGTAGGGGGATCCCCAAAAGGTGGGCCACTGTGGCCGAGCTGGGCACCTAGCGCTGGAGCATGTCCCATGGGGTCGCGGCGCCCAGAGGAGGTCGGGTCGCCAGGTCCCCGCCCCTCTCCGCCGCTCAGGCTGCTCAGGCTTAGGTGGCGCAGGGCGGAGCCGCAGGTTGGGGAGGGCGGCCCCAGGCGTCGGTGACACGCGGGGGGCGGGGGAGGCGAGGCGGCCGCACCCGGCCCTGGGAAGAAGCCGTCCAGGTGTGGCCTGGGCGCCTGGTGCCAGCGGGGAGGAGGAGACTCGCGCCGCCTCGACCAACACCAACACCCAGCCGCGACCCAGCTCCTCTGAGCCCGCGCCGCCCTGCGAGCCACAGCTCCGGTCCGGCTCCCGCGCCCAGCCAGTCGCCGTCCCCGTCTCCGCCAGCCTCCCGCGCCCCCCGCGCTCCTCTCCCGGGAGCCCCTCGCGTGCTCCGAGGCTGAGCCTCGCGTATGCCGCGGTGCTGAGCCGCTCTCGGAGTGACCGGCGACATGAGCTGCAACGGCGGCTCCCACCCGCGGATCAACACGCTGGGCCGCATGACCCGCGCGGAGTCCGGCCCTGACCTGCGCTATGAGATGACCTGCGGCGGCGTCGGTGGCGGCGGCGGCGGCGGCGGCGGCGGGGGCGGTGGCACCAGCAGGATGTACTACTCCCGGCGCTGCACGGTCAACGACCAGAACTCCGACGGCTACTGGTGGGTACCCGCCGGCCGCCGCCTAGCTCAGTCCAGGACCTTGGGCCTGGGAGGGGCCCGGCTCCGGGGCGGACCAGGAAACCCAGGTCTAGGCCGAGGAAAGTGCTATGCACGAGGTCGCGGAAGCGCAGGGCCGGGTGTCCAGACGCCCAGCGCTCTCCACTGAGACCAGGGAGCGTGGGTGTGCGGGAACCCGGGCAACCGCCTTACGGTGAGCCTGGGCCGGGTCCCACGGTCCTCATCTCCCTTCTGCCCTAGCGGGTGGTCCTAGGGGCGCCACCTTTCCGCCTCCACTATGAAGGCGAGCCATAGACGGCAGGGACACAGGGCCCTCCGTTGTGTCCGTGGTCCGTCTGTCCCCTGCATGGTGGCTGCGATAGCCTTTGTTCCAGCCGGCAGGTGGGAGGTCAGGCAATGCGGGGCAGCGACCTCAAAACCCAGCTTGCAAACTAATGAAAAGGAAAACTGTGAAGGGGTGGGGTCCCCCTTGCTGTCCTGTGGCCTCGGAGGGGACTCAGGGCTCACAACTCATAGTCACCCTAGGGCGACGGCGGCGTCGGAGCTTAGGTTACTCGGCTGCTCGAGGGTATTTGCACAGAAGTTTGCGTCCTCCGCCCGACCGGAGACTCCCCTAACACGCAAACGGGGCTCCCCTGCAAGAATGGGCTCTGGGCACCGGGTGCAAGCTTGGCCTGGACGGGCCTGTTTCGCTCCCACTTCCCCACTCTGGCCACTCGGTAACCCCGATCGCACCCGAGGCTCGGCACCTCTTTAAAAAAAAAATCGGATAAGTCTCCTGGGTGACTTTGTAATAGGTATTAGTCATCTCTTTGATCTGTATAGAGTGGGCTCAAGTTCTGGATGAGAGGGTGGCCCTGGAGAAAGCACTGTGGCGCCCTAGCCCAGGAGCCGCAGAGGAACCCCACGGCGCAAAGGGCTGGGTCCTCCTCGCGGGACCGTCGGGTAAATACTGCGAGGGAGTCACGGGTGGGTGGGAGAAGGTAATGAGCATCCTTTCACACAGTCCCCAGAGCGGCTTGCTCTCGGTAAGCCCACGTGAGCCGTGAGACTTTGGCGACCCGCCCCTTCCCAGCCCTGCCCTGGTCGCGCCTCTGGGAAAGAGGCGGCTCTCCCACTACCTGAATACTTCCGCTGCGCTGTGCCCGCAGGCGGAGGAGGAGAAACCTGATGGCTCTGGCGGAGTTTTGTTTTGCAAGCAGTTTTAGAGACCCGGCCATCTTTCCAGTAGCAACCTGATTTCTGTTTAAATTTGTTTCTCGAGCGTCAGGGTACTTTGCTTTAGAGATCTTTGTTTTCTGAACAAAATGTGCCCGGGGATTTCCATGAACGATTGTGTCTGGGAACACCAGATTTGAAAACTTGGTTTTTAAAGTTTATTTTAAAATTTGGCCAGTCACCTACATCTCAAATTTCCTTTCTGTCTTAGCCTTCCCGGAATTAAGGAGCCCCCCGTCCCCCTTTTTTTCAATGTGTGGATTACACAATTTTAGTCTGGGACAGAATATGTAGGAATTCTTTAGTAGTTCTTTTCAACACTATGAACCAAGTTATTATTATTAGTCTTATTATTTAGTCTGTTTCTACTAGCCTAGGTTTCTTATCTTTTGTTATTTTTTGCCGTCTTGGGAATCAAACCCAAGGCCTTGCACACGGTAGGCAAGTGTTCCACTCCTGATCTGTTACACCCCATCTCTCTTAAATGACAACCATCAGTGCCTAGTAATTGGATATTTTATTTCCTTGGTTGGCTCCTTAAAGTTTTATAGAGAAGTAATATTTTTAATTTATTCATCGATATGTGAACTGTGATACATGTTTTATTAGGATTCTTCTCTAAAACATTTAATTTGGTGGAGGAAGGATGTATTTTCGTTGGACAGCATTTTTGTGCGCCCCCCCACCCCCGCCCCCAACACACACAAAGGAAAGCCTGTTTATAAACCTGTCAAACGTTGTATCTTCTGGAAGGCAAAAGAGACCAAAGTGGAAAATGACCTCACTTCGAGAGAGGATTTTTTCCCCTTAAGGAGTGATGTTTGTCAGCGGCCACGCTGTGTCAGGGGGTGGACCTTGAGTCAGAGGCTGTCACTCTTCTCTTGAGCCCCAGGTGATAGAGCCCCTCCCCCAAGCCTGCTGGACCTGTCCTAGTGCAGCTGAATAGAAAATGGCCCGTAAATGCTGACTTCTGCATTTTCAATTAATGGAGGCTGAGTGGGGAGTCGGACCATGCACACAGACCTGTTTTTCTGGTAGCATTTTAGTTCTGTGTGGAGGGAGCTGTTTGTTCATGGCTTAGGCTCAGCAGAAACAGGAGGCCCTTGTCAGCCTGACAGAGCTGGGGACTTCTGCTAAATGAACGATTAAGAATTTAATAAGTTTTTTTTTTCCTAAGTAAAATTTATGTATTTTTCCTTCCTCTCCGTACAAAACTCAGTTTAGAAACTACTAGTTGAATTGAAACGTATTTGTCTCTATGGGTTGAGTTAGAGTGGTGGTTTTTGAAATAAGTGTACGTAGCTCTTCCTTATGTCAACCAGTCACTGTCTGTAGAGAACCCGGATCTTGTTTTGCCATTGAAATCACCTTACAGTGTCTCTCCTCTGTCTCTTTTTCATTACTAACTCTTAGATCACATTTATATCACAGTGCAGTTCCTGCTCCTTTCCTCCAGTACTCCCCCCTCCAGTGTTTATTTTAGGTTAGATGGAATCTATATCTACTTCAACTTCTCCTTCTCTTCTACTTAACGGATGGTTAGTAAGTTTTACACACTTGCTAATATAAAAGGTACGAATCTTGAAAATAAATTTTGAATTTTTTTTCTTGCATAAGACATCATACTAATGCTCCTTTCAATTAAAGCAGAATTCCTGGAATCTTATTCTTGTAGCTAAAATACAATACTGATCACCAAAATACATTTGTCACTGAAGTAACCAAATCTCACACTCAGCTCTTCGACCAATCCAAGTGTAGATTTTTGTGGATGGATTAAAGGCAGTAGGCATTAAGCTTCGGAAATATGTGGTTGTAATGCTAAGGCTTATTCTTATCCAGATCTCATTATTTCAAAACCAAAATGGGGGCTGAGAATGTGGCTTAGGAGAAGAGTTCTTGCTTACCATACTCCATCTTCAGCACAGCAAAACATAGTAATAATAATACAATAAAATAAATCAAAACTAACAAGAAGCAAGCCTCTAAACTTCAGAGTGAAATGAACCATTAAGGATTACCTAGCCTCACCTTGGTCTTTCCACATCAACTTTTAGACTGAAGAGGCTGTTGTTACATGTTAATGTATGTAAAATTCCATTTTTCCCCCACTGACTTAGCAAGTATTTTCTGAGCATTTGCTGGATGCATGTGTGAAGTGTCTGGAGAGTTAAGGTGAACCAACAGAAAACAGGAGAGGAGTGTGTACCCTGAGACCATGCAACTGCAAGGATATGAAGGGGTAGAGTTGAGGGTATAGCCCGGCGCTATAGTGCTTGCCTAGGATTCTCAAGGCCTTGGCTTCCATCCTTTGCAACACACACACACACACACACACACACAAGTTGGAGGTGTGTAAAAAGCTTTCACAAGTAGAGATAACATCTGTCATAGGGCATTGGTGAGACTTTATTAAAAAAGTGGTGTTTACTTAGTGTAGTAATGCAGCAGGTATAGATGGGTAAAGCATGGGCAAAGTTCAAGACGTATGTAGAGTGGGCTCCTGGTTGAACATTCACTGAAAAGGGGAAAACGGCAAGGGGAAAGGAGGAAGGTTTTTGGGAAAACCTGGCGGAGGGATTTGGCTGGAGATGGGATCCATGCCAGGTTTTCATTGCTGCCAGACTTGCCTGCATTCTTGGGCACAGGGAGATGTGGTGGTCACCGAGCCTCAAGAGGGCTGTCTCTGTGACAGCTCTGTGACAGGAGGGTAGTGCCATGTGTACAACCTACCAGAAGTCTGGGTGACATGGCCATTGCCCCACTGCAGAAGGACGAAAGGAAAGTCTGGGTGTGGGGGGTGGTGCCGTATGGGAAAGTAGACACTGCCCAGGCGGGGTTACAATGTCACCTGATGTGAGATGTTAAGAGAGTATGAGGACACACAAAGCTCAGAGCCTAGGTAACTCAGAGGATGCATATTCTAATTTTTTTTTTTAAATGATGGTAAAATAAAATTCAGGTAAATTCAATACACAACAGATAACATTAGCAGTGTTATTAAACCTAGGTAAATTGTATTTAAAACATTAGATCTATGGTTAATAATAGTTCCCATCACCTGCTTTAACACCTGCGATAAGCCAGATATTATGCAAGCCTTGTGTAATCGAAAACCTCACAACCAACATCCCAATTTACAGATGGAAAACTGAGGTTAAAGTAGTTAAAACACTTTGCCCAAGGTCTTACAGCTAACAAGTGGTTTAATTTATTATCCAGATTATCACACCATCTGAGAAAAGATCAAACCTCTGTAGTTAGAATTCATCTTTTCTACCTGCAAACTTTTTCTAGCTAACACAACGTTTGACTTTATTTTAATTCTGTTGCATCCTCATTCTGCATTTGGTAAGATACTTATGCCTAATGCATTGCTTTATTTTTGTTAATATTCTTATGAGGCGTTTCATGCGCTTAGAAAAACCCCACCCAACATGATTCTGTATTACACAGACTAATTGTTGATTCTGTGTATGATGCTGGCTGATTGTTCTTTAATGGGACAAAACTGCTCTCAACAGTAGTTTATTTTTTTTTTCTAAACATGGGCATGGTTTCATTGTAGTTCAGGAGACTGAAATGTCTTGGGAAGAGAAGATCCGCTGATGGTTTGATGTCTCAGTGCTGACTTCTTAAGGTGGAGCAAAGAGAAGCTGGGTGTGACTTTGTGAGTCCACCTTGACTTGCATAACCAGTCTTTCCAGATGAGGAACTTCTAGAAGATTTTAGAAGTGTTTCGGTCTGGATGAGTGGCTGGGAGTTCTGCTCCCTGCTCAGCTCTCCTTCTCCATCCTACTGGGTCTCAGTGGCCCTGACTCTTTAAAACTGAAAACGGTCAGATGTGGTTCTGGGGGTGAAACCACAGCCCCAAAGATCCCAAGACAACGAGCCATCATTGGAAGCAACATCAGAGAAAATGCTATCCAGACCTACAGTTTACACCTTGGGTTAGAGGGATTCATTTACTTTACAGCCATGGATGAGAACACTACATTCCATCAAACAAGGATCCCTTAGTGAAAAGTAACAGCAAACAGTCGAATGTTTTGCTTGGAAATAAGATTTTTGACACACAAACATCACAGCTCTGGCTATATCCATCTGGGGGATGAAAAGGAGCAGACATCTTCATGGATGACAGGACAATATATAATGGTTTTTTTTTTTTTGAGGTTTAGTAAAATAAATGTTTTTGCATAGGAAAGTATTTCAAAACCGAAATTTCTATTTGGGCATTGAATTTGTAAAAACCGAATATTTTGGTGTCATTTCCACTGAACAATTAAAAAAAAAAAACAAATAAGGAAGACATCTTTCTCTGAATTTTCTTACTCCTTCAAGAATTCTTTTGTACTGCTAAAATACATCATTCTCACTTAATTGCCTGAAATAGTTGTTTTTGAGTCTTATAGGACTCCTGAATGCCACATACTTGATACCCAATCTGTTCCTTCTTTTTCTTCTTTCCTCTTTAAATATAAATTTATTTTAATGGCTGCACTACAGCATAAAAGTTGCATGTATTCACAGAGTATGCTTCGGAATTTCAATGTATGAATCACAGTCATTTCTCCTGTAAGACCGTGTCTACTTTTTCTGCACACTGTCCTTAGAAGAAGAGCTTGGGGCAAAGACAGAGACACAAAAAGGAAGTTTCAGAACAATGTCTTAAAGGCAGGAGCAGCCCCCACAGGCAGAGGCAGCCGGAGTTCACTTCCACAGCCCTCTGGAGACCTAACTACACACCTAAGGCTCACCCACCCCTGGAGGCGGGGGTTCCCACCTGTTGGAGATGCAGGCAGCCAGGCAGCAGCCCGAGAGGCACTCCCCCTTCGTGATAAAGTCACAGACAGTTTATCTGGGAGTGGTGGAGCTCACTCCCAGTGCCAACTTTGGGGTCTCGGTGAAGGTTGTGGCAGGTGTGGCCAGTCTGTCCCTTCCTCTGGAGGAGCCACCTGACACATAGTAAATGGTGGAGAGTCACCCCAAAAGAAGTGGGACATTTTATTGGAATACTGCCCCCCCCCACTGGGTTTTGTTTGTTTTGTTTTTATTTATTATTTTATTTTATTTTTATTTTTATTGAGACAGGGTTTCTTTGTGTAGCCCTGGCTGCCCCGGAACTAGCTCTGTAGACCAGGACCGCTTCTGTCTCGGAAGGCTGGGGTTAAATGTGTGTGCCACTGCCAGCACCACCACTCGGCCACAGTTCCTATACTGGGACAAAATTAAGGTCAGAGGGGACCTGGGCATTTAAACCTATATGGGAAGAGTCCTTTACCCCTCATGTGTGCATGTGAGCAGTGACTGGGATAGATTCACTCCCCGGCTGAACTGCTAAATCAGGGCGATCAGTTGAATGCCGTCAAATTGTCTCGTATTTGCCTTTGTTTTTCTTCTGTTCTCCTGAGCTGGACAAGCAGGCATTGAACACCTGCATGGGCAAAGCCTTATGTTGTTAGGTGTGTGTAGGAGGGGCAGGCGAAGAAGGTGTGGGGTAGCCACACCTGTGTGTAAATAAGTCGTGCAGAAGTGTGGGCAGAAGAGTGTGGGTAAGCCCTGGGGAGGAGGTATCATGGGGCCTGTCACTTCTGAGGAGTGGCCATCCAACAATTCAGCCTGATGGCTAGGGTGCTAAGTGAGTTGAGTGTTAATGGGCTAAAATTACACTTTTTATTTTTTTTGGTGTGTGTGTGTGTGTGTGTGTGTGTGTGTGTGTGTGTGTGTGTGTTTTACTTAAGATTCTTTAAAGAACGCCGGGTGGTGGTGGCACACACCTTGATTCTTTAAAGAAAATAACAATGTAGGATACATGAAAGACACTTTAAAAATTATCAAGAGAGAATTGATTAGGCCTGAAAATTAGTGCATTTTTAATGTTTTGTGTAGTTGCAATTTCCAACAGACATTTACTGAGCTTTTTGGGGGCATTATTGGATGAATCTGAATACAGAGAGCCATATAACTTCATTTCAGGCATATATACAAGATCCTAATGGGCCGGGCGGTGGTGGCACACACCTTTAAATGCCAGCGCTCAGGAGGCAGAGCCAGGCGGATCTCTGTGAGTTTGAGGCCAGCATGGTCTACAGAGGGAGTTCCAGGAAAGGTGCACAACTACACAGAGAAACCCTGTCTCAAAAACCAAAACCAAAACCAAAAACAAAAACAAAAAAAGACCCTAACAACATAGAGAAAGAAGAAAAGAGAGAGAAAGGAAAGATATAGCATATGGAAGAGAGATTGTGTACACACAGGAAGACATATAGTAAGGTGGCA
The DNA here is from genome assembly GCF_004664715.2 of Peromyscus leucopus. Classification (NCBI taxonomy): domain Eukaryota; kingdom Metazoa; phylum Chordata; class Mammalia; order Rodentia; family Cricetidae; genus Peromyscus; species Peromyscus leucopus. The sequence goes on along the minus strand of NC_051067.1, from coordinate 26,023,287 downwards.
TGGATGTCTAAAGAACCATAAAAGTTATTATGAAGTTATTTTGTAAATAAAGCATTTTTACCTTGTAATGTTTCATGTCAGTCATCAATTTTTCCCCCTATTATATCCTGGAAGCAGATGTTCAGCAAATGTTTCAAGATAGCTAGTTTTGGAATCTTTTTCCTTTTTAAGAAACGAGATCAAACGTAGCTGGATGCTGTTCATACACACAATTGTGTGGTCTGTTTTTGGATTTTACTCCAGAACACATTTTCCTTTTAGCCACCGATGAAGGCATCCTTTTACAAAAGCTTAGAGTCATTCTTGTTTAAACAGGTTTTAGAATGAATTTTTAAAAGTGTTTGCGCAGGCAGGTTCTGTGCGGGATGAGTCACTGGTCTTTCTGAGTTTGAAGATAAAACAATGTCGGGAGAGTTCCTCTTCTAAGGATGACTCTTTAATTACCCAAGAACATCTATCAATTTTAGCTTAGAAGTCAATAGTCATATCATTTAACCCACATGAGCTTTCTTTTTCTTCCCCCTTCTGGTATCTTTTACCTTCAACGTGTATAAAACAAAACACATTTTGAAGTGGAACATAGATGCTGAATGAATGCTTGCTAGTTCAATTCTGAATGTGGTTTGTAAGCTTGCCTCTCTGGGTTGGGAATGAAGCTCGGTTGGCAGAGTGGTTGCCTAGCATGCACAGAGCCCAGGGTACATCCCTGGCACCACATAAACTGAGTGTGGAAGAAGCCTGTTGATCCTAGCACTCAGAGGTGGAGTAAGAGGATTGTAAAAGTCCACACTGCATTACAGAGTAAGCTTAAGCCCAAACTGTGATGTATACCAGCAGTCCAACACTTGCCTAAACTTGCTTGAAGACCAGGGTTTGATTCCTAATACCAAAAAGGAAGGAAGGAAGAAAGAAAAGGTAGTGTGTTCCCTTAAACTGCTCCCAACTCTCATGGTGAGGGATCTGTACTCACTGCATGCCGGGAAGGTGAATATCTAACCTAGTAGGTCAAAATCCTCTCTGCTTGCCCTTCTCCTTGACTAAGCACAGCCAGGTTTATATATGAAGCATCCTCTGGGGCTGAAATGGCAGGGTGGATGCCCCCTTCCCCAGTTGCTAACTCCGGCTGGCCAGAATCTATCTTTTGAGATGGACAGAGCCAATATGCACCTAGTTCTTTCTTACCTCACTCCATTTCCAAAGCTCGTTTTGACTGCACCTCAGTTAGCAGTGGGATTTTTGTTTGCTTGTTTGTTTTACAAATGGAGACTGGATAAGGAAGAGGCTTTCTTTAGGATGAGATAATAGACCCCTCTCTGCTCCCGATGGTTTCTCTTTCTGCTCTTTGAGTTGCCGGTGGTCAACCACTGTCCAAAAATATCAAGTGGATGTTAGCCATGAGTGGTGGCTCATGCTTGTAATCTCAGCGCTGGGGAGATGGCGGCGGCAGGATGGGAAATTCAAGGTTACCCTCAGCCATGGAGCTGGTCTGAGGCCCACATGGGAACATGGGATCTTGTCTCAAAAATAAATAAATAAGTGGGGTGAGGGGAGTGGCTCGCTCCTGTAATCTCAACACTCAAAAGACTGAAGGAGGAGGAGGATTGCCCTGAGAGTAGGAGGCTAGCCTCGGTTACACATTAAGATCCTGTCTCAAAACCAATGTGCAAAAAGCAAAACCAACAGAGAAGCTGGATAAATCTAGGAATAACATTCTGAAGTTTGAGATGCCCTTTACTACAATGTATTGTTATATTTAAATATAACAGTTCTGTAATATTATTATTCTCTTATTGTACCTAATTTATAGATTAGGCATCACCGTATATATGTATGAATAGGGAAGAAAACAATAGTTTTTCAGTACTGTGGAATAGAGTTGTAAGACAATAATAGTAAAACAGGATTCACACCCAGCTTGGGGACTATAATTCTAGCACTCAGGAGGTCAAGGCAGGATTACCATGAGTTTGAAGTCAGCCTGGTTACAGTCTGACTTCTGGGCTAGCCTGTGCTATAGAATGAGCTATTGCTTCAACAACACATAGATACTGGTCAAGATTTCAGACATCCTGCAGAGAGTCTTAGCACTCAGCCACGTGGATACAGTAAATTAGACAAATAACAATGCAGAGCTTTTTACCTTCACTATTCAAACATTTAGTCTTTCTTTTGTTTGTTTCAGTTTGAAAGAACCTTGATTCCTGTGTATCCTCTTCATCTACTAAGATGCAAGGCAAAACACAGGGTTAGTGTATCTAGGGCAGTTGGTGAACGCATGCAAAGCCTTTAGTAAAGGGAAGAGTTTTAAAATTATTAACAGCACACAGAGTCCACTTTTTTAAAAGACTATTCAGATACGCGTGGGCACAGGAAGAGGATAAGACGTCTTGTCTTAGGCAGGATCCAACAGATCTCTAGTAATAGAACTGTATTCCACACTACGAGGGCAGAACGAAGCGGGGCGACCCCAGTGCTTTGACCCAGTGTGTGATCCCCCAGCTCCCTCTCCCTGGAGGCAGCTCCTGTGTGAGTGTTGTGCAGCATACGGAATAGCGGGCTTTCAGAAGCTCCAGAATTTGTGTTTTGTTATCCAAAGAATTTCATCTTGTAAATTGATTTAAAATGTGTATGGCCCTCTGGATATGTTTATTCATAACTGAATTTGAACTTCCTGTATCTGTATATATCTAGAGAGAGAGAGAGAGAGAGAGAGAGAGAGAGAGAGAGAGAGAGAGGTGCTGGGGATTGAACTCATGGCTTTGCACATGTTGAGCTCATCCTCTACCAGCCAACCCCACATTTTTATTCTGAAGTAGATTTTAATTTACAAGAAAGTTGCCAAGATGGTACAAAGTTCTTATGTATGTCATACCAGTTGCCCTTAATTGTCTGTGTTATGGCTCAGTTTATGGTAGTTTTTACTGTGGCATACCTTGTTAAATCGGTAAGAAAGTCTGGCTTTTATTGTGTGGCAAGATACCTCTTTCATTCATGTGCTTAGAACTGGCATTGTTTGTGGACATCACCTCCCAAGCCACCTTGCTGAACAGAACTTTCCAAATGTTTCAGAAGAAAGGTACTCGCCTTTCAATGAAGAAAAAACACTCTCTGTAAATCCTAGTACTTGGTAAGCTGAGGCAGGAGGATTGCTATGAGAGTGAAGCCAGTCTGGGCTACATTAGGGAGTTTCAGGCCTGTCTAGTCTATGGGGTGAGACCCTGTCTCAAATAACTAAAAGAGCAGAAGGAGAAAAAAAAGAAGAAAAAAAAAAGAAAAGAAAACAATTGTAATTATATAGAACTTTCCTAATCCTTCCTTTCCTCCCTCTGTTTCTTCCTTCCTCCTTTATTTTATGTGGAATCTCTCTGTTGCCCAGCTTGGTTTTGAACTCCTGAACTCAAGCCGTCTTCTCCCCCCAGCCTCCCCTAAGACCTTCGTGATTTCTTATTTATCCTAGGATTCTCAACGAGGTGCCTGTGTTTCTCTGTTTTTCTGTTTCTTACGTTTCCTCCTGCTTTCTGGCAGGTACATTGGGAAAGTGTTCTAAGGCAGCTGGAATCCTGTACAAGTTAGGACAACAGATGTAGTCTTGTCTCTGTCCCAGCGGTGTGGGAATCCTGCCAGATTTCCTGTGTAATGCTGAGAGGAAGCGAGACTGGTTGTCCTCACGGGGCAGGAGTGGGGGAGGCTGTCCAGGTTTTGACAGGTGGACGCTCAGGCAGCGTGCTGCCCGGGCCTGCCTCAAGGAGCCAGTGTCGTCATTTGGGAGTGGTTCCCAGGGAAAGCTGGGATCCTCACCCACCTCCAGCTAGTGCTGGCTTGTTGGGGAGCCTTGCTTGCAGGGAGGAACCCCAAATAGGTGGCAGAAAAAAAGAAAGAAAATGCTTTCCTGTGGTGTGGTAATATGTAGTCAGACACTGTGGGAGAGGTTCCCACATTCAGGTGGGCCTCCCCATCTCGGTATGTTACAGCTATTGTTTTCTCAAGTGTTTTCCCCATTACTAAGCTTGTAACCCAGGGCACATACCAGGCAAATGCTGTGCCATTGAATGGAACCCCCAGCTCAACACCCCATTTAACAGTGGAATTCTTTCTTTAAAACCTACAGGGTGGGCTGGAGAGATGGCTCAGCTGTGAAGAGCATTAACTGGTCTTGCAGAAGACCTAAGTTCGGTTCCTAGTACCAAAGTCGGGCAGCTCACAACCACCTTGTAACAACACCAGCTCCAGGGGATCAAATGTCCTCCTGCCTCCGCGGGCACCTGCTCTCCAGTGCACAGATTGGCACACACTAAGATACATAATTAAAAACCAAATAAACCTTTCAAACAAGATAACGAGGGACACACGCAGATTTCATTCTGCTAGAAAGGCATCAAACTGATAGAAGCTGGGACAAGTTGGAGCTAACTAATGGACCAGGTGCCTCTGAAGCCCTATAAGGAAGTTCGTCCATTTTTTTAATTGAAATTTGTTTAAAGTATGTGTATGTGTATGTGTATGTGTGTGCATATGCAGGTGTTTCTGGGGGCCAGAAGAGGGTGTCTGAGCCCCTGGAGTTGGAGTTCCGGGGACTTCACGTATGAGCTACCCAGTGTGGGTGTTGGGAGTTGAATCCAGGTCCTCTGCAAGAGTGTTGGATGTTCTTAATCACTAAGCTAGCTCTCTACCCCCGAAGTTCAGCCGCCTGAGGCATATTCATCCAGCCATTCTCACGTATTAAACACAATCCGATGGGCTTTAAATCTCTTTTCAACCAAGCTGTGGCAGGCAGGGCTGCAGCTTGATTTATATCACAAAATTAAGAACATAGACTGAGCCTCATTGTGGGAAGAAACTTCTCTTCAAGGGCTGTCTAAAGCTACTGAATATGCTTAAAATTTCCATCTTCTCCCTCATACTGTGATTTTTTTGCTCTTCCTGCCTCTTGGTGTGAATGTAGAAAATACTTTTGTAGAATTAGCCTTGCTCTTGTCCCCTTTGTTTTCCTGGACTTGCTAGTGACGTCCCTGGGCCTGTGCTTGACCTGCTGTCATCTTGCCGTAGAAGGACATGTGCTGGGGACCTGGCTGTCGGGAGGGAGTATGAGCAATGAATGACAGACCAGATGAGATCACTGGCTGCCATTGCTGGTCACGTGTGGTCACACGTCAGAAAGTTGTTCTGACTTAGATCTTTGACCTGAGGAGAAATTGGTTTGAAGGACAATTTTGGGTTAATCTATGGAATTTTGGTGGCACACGGCTCTAGTCCCAGCACTTGTGAGGCAGAGACAAAGAACTCTATGAATTCGAGGCCAGCCTGGTCTACATAGTGAGTTCCAGGCCAGCCAGAAATGCACAGTGAGACCTTGTCTCAAAAAACAAAAACAAACAAAACAACAAACACAACCCCCCCCCCCCCCGCAAAGTTCTAGAGATTAAAAAATAGTATGATATCCATTTTATTTTCCCTGACTTGGACAATTGCACTGTGGTTATATAACTATTTGTCTTCATTATTAGGAAATACATTTTGAAATATTTTGGTGTGAAAGGACACTGTCATTGTCAAATGAGTCAGAAAAAGGTGACAGACACACACACACACACACACACATATGCATTTATGGGGGGGACATCAACGTGTGAACAGCTGTGAAGTGTGGAATTTCACAGGACCACTTTCGTGCTATTTTTTTTTTTTGCAACTTTTATGAAAGTTTGGTATTATGTTTAAATTACTGAAAGTCATCTCCTGTCTGGTTTCTTTGTCTCTACAGTCAAACTGGCACCATGTCCAGGCACCAGAACCAGAACACCATCCAGGAGCTGCTGCAGAACTGTGCGGATTGTCTGATGCGGGCAGAGCTGATCGCGCAGCCAGTAAGCTCTCTCTTCTCCCTTCTTCTCAGAGTCTGGTCCCGGCCCACGCCGGTGTCTGAGGAGCTCTCGCCCTCCTGCAGCCTGTGCCTGCCTGCTGTTGGGCTTCTCACGCTGTTAGTGTCTGGGGATGGTCCTCTCAGACCAGACGAGACAGGGGTATTATCTTAATCTATTTTCTGTTGCTAGTAACAACGCCACAGACTGGGCAAACTACAAAAGACAAGAAGTTTGCTTTGGCTTGTGGTTCTGGCCCAAGCGGAGGGCAGCATCTGGTGATGACCTTCTTCCTGGCAGAGTCCCCAGGGGGCAGAAGGCATCACATGGCAACAGACAAAGAGCACACAATACTCCTAGCCAAATTGGCTTTTATAACAGACCCACTCTGAAAATAACCTATTCATCCACTAATCACATGAATTGATTAGTCACCTCTTAGTTAGTTTAAAAAAAATATGATTAGTTCTCACTTTTTAAAAGATTTTTTTTCCTTGACTTTTATTTTCTGTGTCTGGGTGTTTTGTCTAAAAGTATGGTGTGTCTGTGCTCCACATGCCAGGTGCCTGCCGGAGCCGGAAGCGGGTGTCAGGTCCTCTGGAACTGGAGTTACAGGTGGTTGTGAGCAGCCATGTGGGTGTTGGGAATCAAACCTGGGTCCTCTGGAAGAGGAGCCTGTTTTCTTAACCATTGAGCCATCTCTCCAGCTCTAAGTCTTTTTAAAACACTGTGGCACTCACAGTGGTTCTGGGTTTTCTAAAAGCTGGCCAGGGAATGATGGGTGTGGTCCCCTCTCCTAGTTTCTCCGTGCATGATATGTGTTTTCAGCGAAGGAACTGAGATTAGTCTCTCCTGAGTTAACATCCAGAACCTGCCACACTGCAAACATTTCAATCCAGACAATTTATGATTTTTTCCCCGTTTAAAGACTATCTTAATGTTCTCATTTCTTAACTTAGTTACTGTGTAGATTCTCATAGTGCCTAGTTCAAAGAATATGTCCATTCCTGTGTGCTGACACATGCTGGTGATAACAGCCAGCACTTGGGAAGCAGAGGCAGGAGGATTCTAAGTTGAAGGCCAGCCTTAGCTGCATAGTGAAGCTCTACCAACGAACCAGAAGGGATCGACAGTGTTGAGAAGGAGAGCGGGAGGGAAGGAGAGGAGGAAAATACCTATTTTCAGTTCATGGTAAGAGGATTTGGGGGTCAGTGCACTAGTTCAGTTTAACACACACCCCTCCAACTCCTGGCTGACTCCTTCATCCAAGGCAGGGAGTGGGTTATCAGTCCTCAATTTAGGACATGCAGGAAGCCCTGCCTGTAGTTTGTAGTGACTGGGTACATCTACCCACAGTGTGATGGCATCGTGTTGCCAGTTTGTGTCTATGGACATGCATTCAAATGCTAAAATGAGTGCTTGGGAAGTAGTGTCGCATTTGCTGACATCACTGTGTGTAGAGGTAAGGTTCATTTGTCTGCAGCTGAAGAGAGCAGCAAGTGCAAAGTGGAGACCACACTGCTCATTGGCACCGAAGCGGCCGAGGAGGGTTTCTGTTCAAAAATGATTTCAGTGTGAAGTAGAGACCCACAAAAAGCTACAAAATGGGTCTCATGCACCTGTCACCCAGCCCCCTCCATTGGTGACATCTGACACAACTGTAGTGTGTCATTTTTTTCTTAAAGAGCTGAAGAAGTTCTGGTCCTCTGTAATACAGGGAAGGCTCGGCGGGGTTTAAAGCCCCCACCTTGTAAATGGTCCAGCCGTCTTAGCTCGTCAAATTCACGGTAAATAGGAATTGGGTGTAAAATGAAAGATGGAAATTGAAGGAAGGGGAAAATGAACATTCTATAAATTTACCTTTAAAATCCAGCGGAAGGGCTGGCAAGTTGGCTCAGTGGGTAAAGGCTGCAACCTGGCGACTTTAGCTAGATTCCTGGAGCCCATGTAAATGTGGAAGGAAAGAACTGACTCCACATATAAATACGCACACATACATACATACATATATAATACTTTGAATTGTTTTTATTTACATTTATTTGTGTGTGAGTGAGTGAGTGAGTGAGTGAGTGAGTGAGTGAGTGCCAGGGAATGAGTGTGGAGGTCAAAGGACAACTTCCAGGATTTGGTTCTCTCCTTCCACCATGAGGTTGCCAGGCATCAAACTCAGGTTGCCAGGCTTGGTGACAGGCACCTTTACCCACTGAGCCATTTTGCTGGCCCTGTTTTTTTTTTTTTTTTTTAAGGACAGAGTCACTCTGTATAGTACAGGCCAGCCTCAAACTACTGATCCTCCTGCCTCCCCCTCCAAAGGTGTGGGATTTGGGGTGTGTACCATGCATGCTCAGCTCAGTTAGAAACAAGCAGTTTGACTAGGGGGCTTATACTGTCTGTTACATTATGAGGTTTGCTTTCATTGATGCACATGAAGCTTTTCCTTACAATCTTACACATTTTCGTGCCAATTCTTTCTGCCAGGAACTGAAATATGGAGATGGAATACAGCTGGCTCGGAGCAGAGAGCTGGATGAGTGTTTTGCACAGGCCAATGATCAGATGGAAATCACAGACAGCCTGATCCGGGAGATGCGGCAGATGGGCCAGCCCTGTGATGCTTATCAGAAAAGGTAAGGCTTGCCTGCAGAGCATGGTTGGGGGACCTCCAGCAGGTGACCTCAGGCTTTTTCCAGAAGAAGCACACACATACCTCAAGAACACCTGCCTTACTTGGGGCTTTGCAGCATTATCCATTTCAAATATAAAACTGCAACCTTCATCTTTGATGGACCCCAGAGATGCTACAAGAATTAAATAGACCCACAGGAAAATAACTACTCAAAAACTCTAGCTCTTCCTGGAATGGTAGCAGAGCCCTGCCATCCTAGGTACTCAGGAGGCCGAGGCAGGAGCATCTAAAGTTCAATGCTTGCCTGGACAATTTAGTGAGACCTTATCTCAAAAGTAATTAATTGATTAAATAGTTGTTGTTTTTTAAAGAAGGACACAGGATGTGGTGGAGTACTTGCCTTGGATTCTGCCCCCAGTGCTGTAATAATTCTATCATAGTTGGAACGGCCGAATGGGTCATGAGCCTTCCCTCCATTTAGACAGCCACAGAGGTCTGGTGCAGCACCTGACCTTTCCAGAGGCTAATATAGAGCTTTATTTAATCAAGTGAGACTCTTGGAGTTGGAAGTGACCGCTCCACAGTGGAGATGTGTAGTCTAAATTTGCTCTCATGTTGTTGAGGCCCAGGGTACTAGAAAGATAAATTCCAAGCATGAAACTCAAAAGAACTGGAGGCGCTGCCAGGTTAGGCACAGACGGTGACACTTTTCATGATGTTCAGGTTGTAAGTGACTTCCTAGCATTTATACTTCCATGTAATCAAGTTGGAGGTCATAAGGTAAAGAAAAACAAATCTTCCAATGCAACATCGTTGGCCTGTAGATTGACCCAAAGAAAACGCAGGAAAGGGTTTTCATAGGCTATTTTCTTGCGATGACATCGTTGTTTCCCTTTCCTGTTAGACTGCTTCAGCTCCAGGAACAGATGCGAGCCCTTTACAAGGCCATCAGCGTCCCTCGAGTCCGCAGGGCCAGCTCCAAGGGAGGTGGAGGATACACCTGCCAGAGCGGCTCTGGGTGGGATGAGTTCACCAAACGCCTCACAGGAGAGTGTCTGGGCTGGATGAGGCAGCAGAGGGTAAGTGGTGCCCAGGTAAACCTATGTGTGCTGGTTCTTAGACCCCTGAACGCAGGTAGTGCAGATGAAGAGGGTGGTACAGTCAGCCCCAGACCTCCAGCGGCAGCAACCTGCTAAGTCCCGGGGTCATTCTGCAACCGACCTCATCTGTATCACACATAGACTGAAACGAGAGAAAGAATTCTCCGATGGCTCATTTGAAAGAGTAACACGAGAGTGAGAAAATAAAAAATAAGTTATAGAATCTGATCACGTGGGAAGAGCTGGACACGTGACACTGGATGTTTGGATTTGGGTTCCTTGGTGGTTTTTGAGGTTCAGTTGTCTGGCTTGTAAGTCTCACTTGTGTGGGTGAGACGTCAAATAATGGCCCCAGAAGTATGTGCTGGTTTTTTCCCTGCGACTGGAATTCCTACAAAGTATTTTTCAATGCTAATTACTGTTTTGTTGTTTTATGTAGTAATTAAGCCCGATAATGAACAGGTGGCCGGAGAAACATGCCATAATCATGCAGATGGGAAATTTATAATGAAAACCTTCTAACGAGCCGTCCTTCTCTGAGAGGTGGATGTGTTAGAGTAATACATTGTGGAGAGATTGTTATGCAGTGCTGTAAGAACTTGACTAATTGTTGGACCAATTTCTAAGTGGTTCTAAAATTTTTTAGCTATTTTAACATTCCCCCTTACCCTTTCTTTGAGTCTGTGTTGAATCATGCTGCCTAGGCTAGTCTTGAACATGCAGACTCAAGCCATTCTCCCAGGTCAACCTTCAGAATATTTAGGACCACAGGCAAGTGCCGCTTACACCCAACTCAGCCTTTAAAAAGTTTCGGGTGTATTCTTGTGTGGTAATTTTTTTTTTTTTTACTACTAATCATTCACTCATTCAGTTATTTTTTTTTCATTTTTATTCACTCACTTATTCAGTTATTTATTCCATTTACTTTTTATTTGTTTGTTTGTTTGTGTGTGTGTGTGTGTATGTGTGTGTGTGTGTGTATGGTGTTTTGTCTGCGTATATATCTATGTACCATGTGCATGCAGTGCCCACAGAGGCCAGAAGAGGGCACTGAATCCCCTGGAACTGGAGTTACAGAGTGTTGTGAGTCACCACGTGGGTGCTGGGAATCCAACCCAGGTCCTCTAAAAGAACAGTCAGGGCTCTTAACCAATGAGCCATCTCTCCAGCCCTTATTTGCTTTTGTTTTTGAGACAGGGTCTTGCTTTGTAGCTTAGGCGTGCCTTGAACTTGTGACCTCCTGTCTCATCCTCCAAGATACTGGGATTATAGTGTGTTCTACCATGCCTACCCCCACACCCCTATTTATTATGAAGACCGTAAATTATTGTGGAAGGTGGAGCAGATAGTGGGGAGACGTCAGCAATTACCTCAGCAACTTAACTATAAACTTGTTTGCACGTCTTCAGATTCCCTGAAAGCCTTTGAAAACCTCTTTATTTTTTGAGACAGGGTCTCATAAAGCCTTGAACTAGCTATGAAGCTCGTGATGACTTTGAGCTGCCCAGGCCCTGGCCTCTGTCTCTGAACACACATCTCTTGAGGGTTTATATATATTGGTACAGTGGTAGAAACCGAGGGACCAAGAATTATGATCCATAGTTATGAAGGTGAATATTGAAGACAGCAAGATGCACCTCAAATGCCAAATAATGGCTTTGTGAGAGCCATGTGCTTCGGAGTGGGGAGAGCGTAGCACTCCTGAGGAAGACTTGGGTTAATGGGGCTTGAACTGTACCTTCAAGGATCCTTGATGGGAGGCAAGACAAACTTTGAACCAAAGTGATTATGAGACGTCATACTCCCTGATGTCTTCTGAGACAGTATGACAGTTACATTGAGTGACAGCTCAGAGTTAGTCATTTTCTGTATTACTGTGGGTGTAGCTTTGTAAGAACGCTTTGTAGAGCTGGGTGTGGTGGTGCTTGCCTATAATCTCAGCCGGGGCTAGGTAGGGAAACTGTCTCCAACACCAACAAATGGACAAACAACAGCCACAGGAAGAAAAAAATTAAAACAAAGAATATTTGGTAGAAAAAAACCTCTTTATCTTTAAACTTCAGGAAATAGCAGTCTCACGCAAACATAGGATTCCATCGATGAGCGATGCTTTTGATAGCATTTGATTGGGCTTAGGGCTCTCAGCAAACTAAAAGCTGTTTGATTCCTGCTAGAGGTTTGCAGGGATTCTGTGTGGCCTTTTCCTTATCATCCCACCTCCCCCCACACATAGTCTGCATTCTTCACTCACTCCCAGGAGACCCAGTGGAGGCCTCTGCTGATAAGGGAGTCCTTTCACTGGCAGTGTGTTCAGGAGGCCGACACACATCTTCCTGCCAGGGTTCTGCTTTATTTCCCTGCTCTGTGCGTCTGCTGATGGGCGAGCCAGATACTATACACCTGGCAGGTAATGAGCTGTGTGAGCCGGTCCTGGGTCATCTCTACCTTCCCAGCGTGGCACCTGTGGTTTCCAGTTTGAAGCACGGGCAGTTGCGGGAGACAAGGGCAAAGTCCTTGCTAACCTTCAGTTCTCTGACTCTGAAAGGGCTCCTCTCTGAAGCCTTGCCAAGGGCAGAGAACACGGGCGTGGCTTAGGACAATTGTGTTCCTTCTGTTCTTGCTGCCGTTCCAGCTTGGGATGTTTGCCCTTGGCAGGTCCGAGAGATGACACAGGTGATTTAGAAATTTACATGTGCTCATGCAAAAGGAGGAAGAGAGGCTGGACTGGACCAGATTGAAACTTGCCAGATAATGAAACAATGTATTTGATTCTTACCGTGAAACATTCTTACATTTCAGACTTAAGTGATAAATCTAGTCTGATTTCACATCTAAAAAAGCAAATGTAAACCCATAATCCTAGTATTGTTACCAACATTAATCAGAATGAAGAATCTTGAGTTTGCATAGTAACTTCCCTTTGAAATGGACCTCAGAGAGTCTTTACAGTTTGAAAGGTAATTTTAAAGTGCTGTATTTCTGAGCCAACAGTTAACTATAACATTCATCAACATAACTAAGGACTGGATATGCAGCCTAATGGTAAGGCACTTGCCTAGCTTTTGTGAGGCTATAGGTTCAGTCCCCCATATAGCAATAAGAAACAAAAGATGATTTAAAGAAATAAACAATGACAACTTCTTTAGTGATTTAGTTTGAGAGGCAGTGTGTGATTATGTCATTAATGATTTCTGACATGCATTTAAAAATGATTGAATAAAGAAATGTCTATTAGTACTTATAATGCATCATATGCATACTAACTAGTATCTAGTCATGCAAATTTACATTCTCCTTTTTATCCTTTTTTTTTTTTTAAATGTAATCATTATTATTGTGTGTGAGTGCAGGACATAGATGCCAAGGTATAGGGGTCAGAGGACAGTTTTTGAGCATCAGTTCTCTCCTTCAGAATCCTGTAGCAATTCCTTTTACCTGCTGAGCCATTCACCAGCCCCACCCCACCCCTGCATTCTCACGTGTAGATGCTCTTTCTTCAGAAGAATGATCTGGATTGCAAGGAACCCATTACTGAATTTCCTCCTCAGTTCATCCTGGGCTGGAGCCAAACTAATGAACAAAAAATATTTGGCTTCAGACATACTTCGTATAGTTTTTTTCCTTTCTTTCTTTCTTTCTTTCTTTCTTTCTTTCTTTCTTTCTTTCTTTCTTTCTTTCTTTCTTTCTTCCTTCTTTCTCCCCCCCCTCTTGCTTTTCTTCCTTCCGATGGGGCCTTGCTGTTTTGAACTTAGGCTAGTTTTGAACACCTGTGCTCAAGCAATCCTCCTGCCTCAGCCTTCTGGGTGGTTGTCCGTTTTGAGTTTTATCTGAGGCAGAGCTGTGTATGATTACCTTGATCCCTGGTGCTATAGAGGAATGAGTCTGTTGCAGAGGAGGACCACTAACGGGTGTGCCCCCTCTCTCTCTGCAGGCAGAGATGGACCTGATGGCCTGGGGTGTGGACTCGGGCGCGGTGGAGCAGCACATCAACAACCACAGGAGCATCCACAACGCCATCGGGGACTACCGCTGGCAGCTGGACAAAATCAAGGCAGATCTGGTACTGCTCACATCCACCACGGGGCCTCTAGAAGGGTGTATCACTTAGCAGAGTCCATAAAAAGGTGTATCACTTAGGCAGATTTGCTTGAAACACAAGACTATTCTTTTCTTTCCAAGAGACTAGACATTAAAACAAACAAAACAAAACAAAACTCCACTGAGTGAAAAAGAAGTGGAAACATATTATTGGACCTGGAGAAGGAGTTGAAGCAAATGCTAAGTTCATGCAGGACATCAAGAGTTTATGGTTTATGAATAAGTATCGGGGAGGTGGTAGGTAGACTGTTACTGCAGAAGGCAGAACATCACCTACCAGAAGAAAATGAAGTTATCATGTAGCTTATATTGCTGGCAAGTTGTTGAGTTCTCTTCTGGGTGAGAATAAGGTCACATTTGTCCTGAAGGAAATTGTGTCTCATGTTGATACCTCTCCTGTGCTGGAAAAAAGTCAGACTTGGGTCGAGTGGAGAGGCACAGCACACGTCTGATCTCAGTGCTCAGTCCTGTCCCCATGTCCACCTGTCCGCTCCCCCCTACCCCTACCCCCGCTCCATGCATGAAATCACTAAATCACTAGCTGCAATACTTACACCAAAGTTTTCATTTTCACCTTGCCCTGCCTTTTTAACATTTTAAACCTTACTCTTGTCCACTTGAGGGTCGGCCCAGCTTTCTCCTTCATGTCTCTAAGATCTGGAGGATCCAAAATCCTATTTTCTACAGCAAGTCTTTAAGTGATAGAGTATTTACTTTGTGGAGAAGGTATGAGCATCCAGAGAGGGGCCTTCAAGCCATCTGGGGAAAGGTTACTGTGGGTAAAAGGCTTCCTAGAGCAATTGCATCTTTTTACTGAGGGAGCCTAGGCCAGCATCTTACAAGGAGGCGTAGGAGGGCTACACTTTCTATAGACCTCCATGAAGGGGACTAAATCATTCCCTGCATTTTCTTATTTCCCAGCGCGAGAAGTCTGCAATCTACCAGTTGGAGGAGGAATATGAAAACCTGCTGGTAAGCCAATTTATCCTTTGCTGTCAATTTAGTTCAGTTCCTCAGGTGGTAAGCTTCTCCAGTGGACCATACCCTGGCCTAGTGTTCACCGAAGAACCTGGACACACACTGTGTTCATAGATAATAATCTTGTTGCTGTTGCTGATTTTCTTCCGGAATTGACGTTCCAAAGGTTTGGCTTTGGTTTGGTTTCTGAAGGCAGTGCCTAGCACTGTTCTGTTTTCAGGTTAAATTTCATAAAAGTGACTCTTGTTAGATGCATGTAAAGTGATAAAGGACTGCAGCCTTTTTAAACAAATACGAACAGAGACAAAGTGTGTTTTCCTCACATATTTTACAAGCCGGTCATCATCTCATGACAGACAGTGTCAGTTGCTTGATTCCTAAGCAGAGATCTCCACCCTTTTATCTGTATCATCTTAGTTTCAGCTTTCCCATATGGCCTTGCTGGGATCAATGCTTTTAAAACAGGGTGGCTGCTGGTAACACACTACTTTTCCTGTTGGGATGGGCATAAACTGATGGCACCTTAAATTCATGTGGGCAAAGCCTGACTTACCTAAGAGACAAAACTTGACTTCTCCTAGAGTCTAGTTCCCCTTAATTATTTAAAATTATTAAACCCAAACATCATTATCTTTTAATTTTTGTGCATTATAATTGGTGTGTGCATGTGTGTATGTGTATGTATATAGGTATGTATGCATATGCTATAATGCGTATGGAGGTCAGAGAACAACTTTCTAGAGTCAGTTCTTTGTGTGGGTTCTGGGGATTGAACTCAGGTCATCAGGCATATCCAGAAAATGCTTTATCTGCTGAGCCATTTATCTGGCTTCAAATATCCTTGCCTGAATCAAGACTCTTCAGAGGCTGGAGTCGTAGCTCAAAAGCAGAGTGCTTCTCTAGCCTGAGGGAGACCATGAGTTTCCCCCGAACCAGGGGAAAAAAAGATGAGAATTGACCCTTTGGAATTCGGATGTTTGAATCTGAGATTGCATGGCCTCACAAGCATCACAATTTGGACAGGGCTTCTCCCCTATACCAGGTGAATGGTTAAGAGGTTTCACCTGGTCTCGGGTGGTCTGGGTAAAGAACGACACTGGCTTGTCTGCACGGTCTGCAGCGAATGCTGTCCACCTGCCCGTTGTGACCCTAACGCTGCTCTTGGTCTTGTCTGCAGAAAGCGTCCTTCGAGAGGATGGATCACCTGCGCCAGCTGCAGAACATCATCCAGGCTACCTCTCGCGAGATCATGTGGATCAATGACTGTGAGGAGGAGGAGCTGCTTTACGACTGGAGCGACAAGAACACAAACATCGCTCAGAAGCAGGAGGCTTTCTCTGTAAGCGCCCCCACCTTGCCTTTAGTGTGTTGCTGTGGGGTGGGGGCACAGATGAGAGGTCTTTTAAATAAATTGATCAGCCACTTGTAATTTAACTTTGGGAACACTGTTCAGTGATGTAAGATTTATTTAGTTTTATTTTATGTGTTTGCGCGTGTATCCGTGTACTATGTGCATGCAGTGCCCACAAGTGCCAGAAGAGGGCATCAGATCCCCAGGAACTGGAGTTACAGGAGCTTGTTAGCGTCTGTGTGGGTGCTGGGAATGGAAACCAGGTCCTCTGGAAGAGTAGTCAGTGCCCTTAACTGAGCATCTCTCATCCTCTCCCCCCCTTTATTCTTAAAGATAGGCTTTCCCTCTGTTAGTCAGAAAGGCCACTACATTTTGGAACTCAAATAATCATCTTGCCTTATCCTACCAAGTAGAGGGGACTATAGGAATGTACCACTGCTGGCTAATCAACCCCCACCCTCAGGGTCATGGCTTAATATCCCTAAACACAGTGATTCATAGGTAGTGTGGGAATTAGTCCACCCAGAAACCCTAGAGTGGATGGCACTGTAGAACAGTGGATCAAAACCTGGAGTCAGAAATCAGAATGTGTTGAGCACCTGAAAATCTGAAGTCCAGAATGCTCTCTCTGAAACTTTCTGAGTACCACCATGATACCATAAGTAGAATTATTCCACACCTGACTTTAGGTGACAGGTGGCAATCAAAATCCCAGGACCCCCCCAAATATTGTATATAATTACCTTCAGGCTATGTGGGTAGGAAACATAAATGAATTTTATCTTTAGACTTGGGTCCTATCTCCAAAATATTTCTCTGTATATGCAAATGTTCTACAATAGCAAATCCCAAATCTGAAACACTGTGGTCCCAAGCATCTGGAGTTAGGGGTGTTCCATCCGTGTTAGTGGCCATGCTGTCAATCACCTGAGTGGTCTTAGGTCATGCCACAAGTCTTGCTTCAGCTCCTTTCTAACCTTAGTTCCCAGCATTGAAAATGCTGTATTTCTGAGGGCAATGAAATATGAGTCCTTAGCAGCCATCATTTCCAAAATGCAATTTTGTAGGTAGCCACTTCTAAACAGTGTGATGTAACAGAACCCTAACTGTGACTCTCCGTAAAGGATTTGGGTTTTCTTTTCCTTCACAGATACGCATGAGTCAACTGGAAGTCAAGGAAAAGGAACTAAATAAACTTAAACAAGAAAGTGACCAACTTGTCCTCAATCAGCATCCAGCTTCTGACAAAATTGAGGTAGGCTTCATGGGATTTACATTTTCCCTAGGAAAAACATGTTTTGCATAAAAGACATCTTTGTGGGTAAATGATGCTTCTCTATTATGAAGCTATGCCAACTTTATCTTCTGCTTCGGGATCAACACCCTAGGGTAGGGATTGGCACAGTCCCCCTCCCCCCTGTCCTGAGTGGAGAGCTGATACCTTGATGCTTTTTTGTTTCAGGCATATATGGACACACTCCAGACACAGTGGAGTTGGATTCTGCAAATCACCAAGTGCATTGATGTCCATCTCAAAGAAAATGCTGCCTACTTTCAGGTTTTTAGATATACCTTTTTTAAAAAAAAATCTACATTCGTGTGTGTGTGTGTGTGTGTGTGTGTGTGTGTGTGTGTGTGGTGGTTGCATTCCATAATGGGCATGTGGAGGTTGGAGGACAACCTGCTTGAGCTGGCCCTCTTCTTCCATTGTGTGGGTCCTGGAGATAGGGCTCAGCTCATCAGGCCTGGTGACAGGCATCTTTACCCACTGAGCCATCTTGCTGGCCCTGGCTGATATTTCAGAGTGGCTATGGAGCCGTGAGAAGAAGGGTTGATGATGATGATGAAATCTGGTTCCAGCCCTTCTACCATGTAATTGTGTAACTTTAGAACAAGTCATAACTCCAGGCTTCCGTGTCTCATGTACCAAATAGGGAGATCAGACCCATGGTGATCTCCAGGGAGCTTTTCCTAGTCTAAAATAGTATGGCACATGCGTGCATTGTATGGATGAGGTGTTAATAAGCACATATGCTACACAGATGTGGAAATAATGGGGTCATATGCATTGCAGTGTCATCACTGCTTTATCTTTTGAGTATGTTTTTGAAGCAGGGAGGCACTCTCGAAGGTATTGCATAGACCCTACCTGTTGTCCTCGGTTTAGAGCAACACAGATTTGTAATGTGGTCACCAGTCACTCAGTCCTGCTACCAAGTCTGTGAATGTTTCTGCTCTAATCTTTTCCTTTAGCCACTTAGCAGAGGCTTGGGGTCGTGGTGGGTCCTGAAACAGAACTATTAAATGATTGTGATGGTTAGCTTTCCCCTAATTTTAGCAAAACGCCCAGGATAATTAACTAATACAGAGAAAACATTTATTTGGCCAATAGTTTCAGATGGTCCAGTCTGTGGCCCATGGGCCCCATTATTCTAGTCAGTGGAGAGGTAGCACATCATAGTGGAGGATGCAGGACAGAACAGAACTGCCAGAGAGGAAGCGGAGGAAGAAGAGGAGGCTAGGGTCCCATGATTCTCTCTGGGGTACACCCCAATGATCCAAAGACCACCCTTGATGCACTTTCTTCTAAAGATGTCACCCCATTAAGTGCCACTCTGGGAACCTAGCATTTAACACCAAAGCCTTTGGGTGACATTAAGGGCCTTTCCATTGACTGGGGTTGTTGTCATCCCTAACAGTTTTTTGAAGAGGCGCAGTCAACTGAAGCCTACCTGAAGGGCCTGCAGGACTCCATCAGGAAGAAGTACCCCTGTGACAAGAACATGCCCCTGCAGCACCTGCTGGAGCAGATCAAAGAGCTGGAGGTACTGTGCCACACCCAGACCCTCAGCCGCTGCACCCTCAGCAGTGCGTCCAGGGGCGCTGAGGCGCCCCAGACACAGGGCAGGCTGTGATGGAATACAGCGCACACCCAGAGCCTACGCCTCAATTTCTTCATCTTTTAGTGGCATCTGTGTGCCCAGCTGTGGAAGGGAAGGGCCTTTGCTTCAGTATCGCAGTAATTTACCGAAAACAAAGAGTGGAGAGAATGTCGTGACTTGCCAAGTCCCTTGGGAAAGCACACTTCTCATTTTATCCACCTCGGCCCTTTCACAGAGATGGTCTTTCCTGCCCACTTAACTCAACAGGCTCACTATGGAAGGTGATCTTCCCTCATGAGGAATTTGTGCCTTATTCTTGCTAATGGAACTATAGTGATACTTAACTGCCATGTTGTGGCAGCTTCCCCAAGAGGTCGCTGAAACTCACGGGGCAGCCATGTTTAGGGCAGATTGTATTTGTAATTGCAGAAAGAACGGGAGAAAATCCTCGAATACAAGCGCCAGGTGCAGAACTTGGTCAACAAGTCTAAGAAGATTGTGCAGCTGAAGCCTCGGAACCCAGACTACAGGAGCAACAAGCCCATTATCCTCAGGGCTCTGTGCGACTACAAACAAGACCAGGTGTGTACCCCGCGTCCGGAAGCATCGCAGCGCCTTCCCTTTCTTTACAGAAGCTTTTGTCCGCCAGGAGAGCGAAACCAGTCTTGGTTTCCATAGATATCACAGTCATGACTTTTCTGAATAAAGCTATCTCCTGTGGAACCAATGCAGTAACTCTGAGCTGAATCGCTGGGAACTGTCAGGAATCAGGACAGTTCTTCTTTCTCTGGGTGCTGGGGAAGGAAGGCAAGGCTTCACGCTATGCTGAGCATGTACTGTACTTCTGAGCTCCACCCCTCACCTAGACACTGGCTGTCTGGAAAGTTTAAAATCTTCTCAAGGTTGACCGCTTCCTTTGTGTGGTACCTGAAGCTGACTTATTTGTGACCACCCCATCTTTAAGTTTCTGACAAGATCAATGCAGATGGGAAATGGCACTAACATAGGTCCTGCAGAGTTTTGGCGGTTCTGGATCGCACCAATCCTGTAGGCTCTGTGAGAAGCACAGGTTTATAGAGAAATGGACTAGTTTCTGTTCTTATCTCTATGACTCCCACAGTTCTGCTTTCTTACTATAAAATGTCGAAGGATCTAAGAAACAAAATGTGATCATCTGGTTAGAAGAGCTTTATAAAACAGGGGTCTGTTCGTCCCTGTGGACTGAACACGGTGGAGACACATACCTGTAATCCCAGTATTCAGAAGGCTGAAACATATTCCCTCAGATTGAAAGCCAGCCCAGGGTACAGAGTGAGACCTTGTTTCAAGCAACAACCAAAAACAATGTTAAAAAAAATCAGATTAAATATGAGGTGAGAAAAAAATTCCTGTTTCACCAGTTCAGATAGTTGCCTTCATATGTAGTCGGGGCTAAGCAGCACTTTGCCACGGAGCTGCAACTCTAGCCCTTATCTTAAGAAGCTACATGGTGGGGGTGCTGGAAAGATGGCTCAGAGGTTAAGAGCACTGGGTACTCTTCCAGAGGTCCTGAGTTCAATTCCCAGCATCTATAATGAGGTCTGGTGCCCTCTTCTGGCATGCAGGCATACGTGCAGGCAGAACACTGTATACATAATAAATAAATCTATTTAAAAAAAAAAAAAGTTACATAGGACCAAGTATGGTGGTGCTGTGAGTTCAAGGCCATCCTGGTCTATACAATGAGTTTCAGACCAGCCCAGGCTACACAGTGAGAGTCTGCCCTAAAAACAACAACAACAAAAAGACAAACAAACAAACAAAAAAACATGGAATTAATTAATACAATTTATTTACTTTTTATTTATAGGCTACTGAACCGAGGGCCTCACATAAAGGAGGCAGTCACATATGTTCAGGCCTTCTTTTACTTGCTATTTTGAGACATGATCTTGCTAAATT
Organism: Peromyscus leucopus; assembly: GCF_004664715.2. Classification (NCBI taxonomy): domain Eukaryota; kingdom Metazoa; phylum Chordata; class Mammalia; order Rodentia; family Cricetidae; genus Peromyscus; species Peromyscus leucopus. The sequence continues at coordinate 26,002,450 of NC_051067.1, read as the reverse complement.
GGCCAGGCTATCCTTACTCTTGCTGGTATCACAGGCAGTCTTTGAACTTGTAACCCTCATGCCTCTGCCTCATGAATAGGTGGGACTACAGGCCTGAGCCACCAGGTCTGGCAGAAGTTCATTCAGAAGCTTTGTTTGTTTGTTTGTTTGTTTTTCAACAGACTAATGCCAGGATGTTTTTATTTGTAAAGTTTAAGAGCAAATGAGTGAGACAAGTGACCCCCCCCCCTCGCATTTTAAAATCTGCTATATAAAGCGTGAACTCAAAACAGGAAGAAGATATGATGAGGGTTTGCCTTGTGGAAGAGGTTTGCTCACATTGCTGGGCAATCTTCCAAGAGTTTCTTTCCCTGACTCCCTCAGGATGTAGCTAATGTCTTAGGTACCCTTAGATGTACCATTCACACAGAGGTACCGCTTGCGCATGTCATGACCGTCTTCACTGGATGGGGGAAGCAAGTGTAAGTGTGTCAGCAGTTCATACGTCTTCATCTTCACCCCCGCTTCTTTGCCTGACAGAAAATCGTGCACAAAGGTGATGAGTGCATCCTGAAGGACAACAATGAACGCAGCAAGTGGTACGTGACGGGTCCTGGAGGCGTCGACATGCTCGTGCCCTCCGTGGGCCTGATCATCCCTCCTCCAAACCCACTGGCCGTGGACCTTTCCTGCAAGTAAGTTCTCAGGTTCCTCGTGGCTGGGACACTGAACGGTGGGGGCAGGAGGGCTCGTGCCTGAAGTGTTTGCTTACTGTAGTCGTCCCCCAGAAAGGGGACTTCAGGAAGCCACTTTGCTGTGCCTTGAAGATTTTATTATTTTATTAAGAGAGACTATCTGACCAGACAGGAGCGCCAGGGGCAAGCATCAGTGACACTTGCCACACCCTCTGAAGCTCCTGTTTTGAAGCTCTTCCCTTTTCCAGCATATAAGTTATTTCAAATGTAGTCATGCCCCTCATGGCAGCGTTTGTTCCCAGCAGGTGGAACGTACATTTTATAGACTGTCCACAGCAGAGTCTTTCGAATGTTTTAGTTCGGAAATCTTGAGCCTCACACAGAGTGGGGAGTGCTGGGTAATGCCATCCATCCCTCGCCTGTCCAAGGTTCAGGGGTGATCAGCGTTTGAGCCACTTGCCAATCAAAACACTGCTAACGGTCAATACAACAAAACATTGGATAGGCCTGTCTCAACCACAATGATTTAAATGATCTGTATGACTGTAGATAAAGTTGAGAATTTACTTCTGGGAAGTAGGTCAGTCTGAATCTATTGAAGTGTTGACGGTTTAAAAATTACACAGTCACTTCATAAGGTGTTGGGTTGATTTCTGGGCAGCTGTGCGCACCTGTCTGGGTTTTCTGATTGGGCTGGAGTGTTCTCCTTCTCTGCCTTCCAGGATCGAGCAGTACTATGAAGCCATCCTGGCTCTGTGGAACCAGCTCTACATCAACATGAAGAGCCTGGTGTCCTGGCACTACTGCATGATTGACATTGAGAAGATCAGGGCCATGACTATCGCCAAGGTATGTCCTCTGGGCTGCCTAGCGGGTCACTTCCTGCTTGACCTGGTCCCTGGACACATGAGGATTTTGTGTCTCACCACATGAGGCCTCTTACCCTTCCACAGGACTGGTCTGTCCAGGACTGTACAGAATGGGGTGGGGCTCGGGTAGAGAGCTTGCTTAGCATGTGTGAAGCCTTGAGTACCTCTGCTAGCACCACAAAACCAGGAGGAATTGGCACATGGCGGGTTATGAGATGAACAGAAACACTCACTGAAGTGACCCGAAAAGCCAGAAATAGCTATGGAAGAGATAGCGTGGGCCCCCAGTTCCTTAACGATAATGGGAATGAGGTCATACATAGCCACATGGCAGAGGGGAAGTCAGGCTGATTCTTGGAAGAGCTCTGAGAGTATTCCTCTAAGTCAGAGGCCATTAAGGGATGGGTGGCAGAGCCTTGGGTCGAGGAGGCCTTTAATGGAATGATAAGTGAGAAGGGAACAGGCTGGGAAGTTTTAGGGCCCCCGCGCCCCTTTATCTTGTGGAATGGCTGTGCTTCATTGTGCTTTATTTACATTTGAGTTTCTGCACAATATTTTGTTGGAAGAAAAATATCCCGTGAAGGAAAAAGCCAGTGGCAAGCTACTGCTGTGTCCCTTAGCAACAGGGATGAAGCCTCAAGGCTTTAAAAAAAAAGTTGGCCTATAATGAGGGTTGCCCCGCCTCCTCTGCCTTGCACTCTTCCTGCATGGGGATATGAGACATTTGTGTCTTCTCAACTCCCTGTACCTGATTCACTCCTAGCTGAAAACGATGAGACAGGAGGATTACATGAAGACCATTGAAGACCTTGAGCTCCATTACCAAGATTTCATCAAAAACAGCCAAGGCTCGGAGATGTTCGGCGATGATGACAAGCGGCGGATGCAGTCTCAGTTCACTGATGCCCAGAAGCATTACCAGACCCTGGTCATCCAGCTCCCTGGCCACCCCCAGCACCAGACAGGTCAGCCTGGACCACCTTTTCTCTTTGTATCAGTCACATATGTGGTTTTGTGGAAAGCTGTTCCTTTGAATGATACTTAGTAAGCTCTGTGTTGATATAACAAAACACCTGAGACTGGATAGTTTGTAAAGAAAAGAAGTGTGTTTAGTTCATTACTCTGATGGCTGGGAAACAGTATAGAGCCTGGCAAGTGATCCATGGCTCTGTCATAATTCAACAGAGAAGGAGAAAGGGGAACAGTAACGTGCAGAAAGGACTGAATGCCTGCAGTGACTTTAGAATAGTGAATCTGTTGGGGACTGGTCAGTGCGAGAACTTAACGACACCCAGGAGATGGGTGTTCATCTTTGCTGAGGGTGGTACCCTCATCATCTCACCATCTTCTGCTAGGTCCACATCTTAAAAGCCCCACTACATCAGTACTCTTTCATTAGGGACCAGTCTTCCAGCACGTGAATACATGGGGGAACCATAAGCCTTATCTGCTACATAGCAGATACATAAAATACTTTGTATGCCAGAGTTTTAGAATTAAGTCACGGGGAATAGGCATATTTTTGTATAGTTGAGGTGCCCGGCACCTTGATAACTTGGCAGTCTGTCATATTTATGGTCCTAACTTATTTTTACAGTCACCAAAACTGAAATCACTCATGTGGGCTCCTGCCAAGATGTCAACCACAATAAAGTAATTGAAACCAACAGAGAGAACGACAAACAGGAGACATGGCTGCTGATGGAGCTGCAGAAGATCCGCAGGCAGATGGAGCATTGTGAGGGCAGGATGACGCTTAAAAACCTCCTGCTCACAGACCAAGGCTCTACACACCACATCACAGTGAAAATCAACGAGCTCAAGGTAGGAGCTGTTAACAGTAAATCTCCTGATTCCACAGGCCCTTATGTTCATCTATGAATGAGGGAAAACCCCATGGCTTACATGTTTATAGGCAAGTGTATACTATGGAATATGTACTTATTTTAAATTATGGCAAGGTCAGGGAGGTATGGGCACATGAGTACGGGTACCCAGAGAGGCCAGAAGAGGGTGTCAGATCCTAGAGCTGAAGTTATAGACAGTTGTGAGCTACCCCAGGGAGGTGCCGGGACCCCCAACTCAGGTCTTCTGCAGCAGTAGTACAGGCTTCTAACTCCTGAGCCATTTCTCCAGCCCAACGTGGAATATTATTCAGTTTTACAAAAGAAAGAAACATTGAGAAGTATGTGAACCTGGGGGATGTTATGCTGAGAGAAATGGACCAAGTGCACAAAGACAAACAGTGTGTGATCTCACTGACACGTGCAATTAAAAAGGAGTCAAACATATAGAAACAGAATTGTAGTGATGACCCAGGATGGGGCCATGGAGGAAGTGAGGAGATGTGGGTCTGCAGTAAGGTATGTCTGAGACCTGGCATGCAGCAGAGGTAATAATGTATTTATTGAAATGTTGCTAAGAGGTTAGACTATAGGTGCTCTTAACTGCTGGGTGCCTGCCACATTACTTGTATATATGCAAATTATCATAGGTGTATACAGTACACACATGCATACCTATGCATATATGCATGCATAGTTATGCATATATGGAACAGTGATTTTCTTATGCATAGCAGAACAGCACGCTGCAGACCTTAAAGGCGCATGATAAAAATAAGTTTAAATCAATTGCACAGCTAGTGAGATGTGCTTCCCTTCTTTTCTGACAGAGTGTGCAGAATGACTCACAAGCCATCGCCGATGTTCTCAATCAGCTTAAAGACATGCTTGCCAACTTCCGAGGCTCCGAAAAATACTGCTATTTACAGAATGAGATATTTGGACTATTTCAGAAGCTGGAAAATATCAACGGTGTCACAGATGGCTACTTAAACAGGTGAGCACAGATAATAGCCCTCAAGAGTAGTTTTTGTTTTCAAATTTTCTTTTGTTTTCCCTTTTGGTGTGGGTGGGGATTGGGGTGAATGGGGTGGAGAGTGGGGTGGGTGATGGAATCCAGTGTGACTACTCTCTCACTGAGCCACATCCCCAACCCTGTCAAGCCTCATTCTTGCCTGACTTCATCTGTTGTATGTGCTTGGCTTTTTGGAGCTTGTGCCTTATAGACGCCCACCCTCCCTTTCCCACCGCTGTAACATCCTCCTGTTTCCTGAATAGTGACGAGAGCCAATAGTCACCGTGTGATTACGTCACTGGAAACCTCATCCACCTCTCTTGTTCTTTCCAGCCTGTGCTCCGTGAGAGCTCTTCTCCAGGCTATTCTGCAAACGGAAGACATGCTGAAGGTCTATGAAGCGAGGCTGACGGAGGAGGAAACTGTCTGTCTGGACCTAGATAAAGTGGAAGCTTACCGCTGTGGACTGAAGGTAGCTCAAAGGGTCGTGACTGTCGCCTGGCCTCCAGGAAGTGATAGGGGACTTGGCCCTCTACAGCAAAGCCTCACAAAGTTTCCATGAGTGTTTTCCTTTATTTCACTTGTTGAAATGACGTTTTATTTGTAGAATAATTGTAGATTTACAGGAAAACTGACAGGATAGAGCCCATATACCCTGTATCTAGTTTCTTCTAGTGTCAGCATCATACATTTGTGTGATCTCTTTGATAGAATTGATGAGTCAGTAATGACATAGGACTACAGGCTGAAGTCCACGCCTTTTGGCTCTTTTTAAAGAGAGGGTCTCATGTATGTCACACTGGTCTCAAAAGCACTATGTAGCTGAGGCTGACCTAGAACTCCTGATCCTCTTGCCTCTCCCTTCTGGCACTGGGATTACAGGTGTGCACTACCCCACCCACAGCCCATACTTTATTCATATGTGCAACTAGGTTTCATGGGGTTTGAGACTTTCTTGCTTTCTTGGCCACACGTGGCTGATGTCAGTCACTGTTAGCAGGAACAGTATGTTCTCCAGTGGTTTGTAATGGGAATTGGTGGTAGAGGGCTGGGTTAGAATAATTTCTTCACTTTGGGACCTCTCAGCCAAGTGTGGTACTTCATGCCTGTAATCCCAATACTTGAGAGGCAGAGGCAGAGGGATTGCCATCTTTGAGATACTGAGGATCAAGCTCAAAGCCTTGTGACTGCTCAGCTCCTGCTCCAATGCAGGGCTATACATTATATGCAAGTATATATTAACTTTCAAGGTTAATGAGATGAGCTAGTATGCAGCTTAGTGGTAAGTGGTAGAATGTTGCTTGCCTCAGCACCAGGAATCGATAAATCAGTAAACAAAATAAACAGTGACTTGGGGGTGGCATACAGTGGCGGAAGAGATTAATTTGTATGTACTTCCCCCCCTTTAATTTGTAGAAAATAAAAAATGACCTGAACTTGAAGAAGTCCCTGTTGGCCACCATGAAGACAGAGCTTCAGAAGGCTCAGCAGATCCACTCCCAGTCCTCACAGCAGTACCCTCTCTATGACCTGGACCTGGGCAAATTCAGCGAGAAAGTGATGCAGCTGACAGATCGCTGGCAAAAGATAGATAAACAGATAGACTTCAGGTGTGTCAGCCTCCTTGCCCAGGGTCTTCCCGCTGGGCGGTTCAAAGGCCACCAGAAGCCGTTGTTGTCAAAAAGCAGTGCCTTTGCTTGGGCAGACTACTTTCTGTCACCTGTTTTGACTATGTTGGATATTTTATACAAGTGTACTCATACGGTGTGTAGACTTTTATGACTGGCTTCCACATCGTGTGCAGCGTCCATGCTTCATGTCTATTGTGGCATGTTTTGTGCACTGTTTATTTAGTCTTATTTTTGTGGGGGTGGGGATTGAACCCATGGCCTTCCCCACTCCAGACAAGTTGCACTACCTCTGATCTACTTCTTCAAGCCCTGGGTGTTTTGAAATAGGGCCGTGCTATGTAGCTTAGGCTAGTTTGAAACTTGAGATCCTCCTACCTCAGCCTTCTGAGTACTAGGATTCACCTGAGGTTTTTTTTTTCTTCTCATCGATCTTTAAAAATTAAATTAACTTTCCACCAGTTGAATTTTGTCTGTGTTTTAGTTTTTTATGGAGGAGGTGGTAAGACAGGATCTCATGTGCCACTGGCTGGCTTCCAATGCCCTCTGCAGCCAAGATTGGCTTTAAACTCTTGGTCTTCCTGCCTCTACCTCCCAAGTGCTACCACACCCAGTTTTTCATCTCTTTTTATGGCTGGGTTCTATTCCTTTGTTTGGCATTGTACCATAGTTGACGGACATTTGTGGTTTTAGTTTGGGGATATGATGAAAAAATGCTATGATGAATATTCACATTTAAGTTTTTGTGTTTGCATGTTTTCAGTTCTCTTAGGTAGACACCAAGGAGAATTGCTGGGTGACATAATGTGTTACATATTTTAGGAACTAATAAGAGTGTCTTGGTAATTGTATACATTTTCCCTAGATTGTGGGACCTGGAGAAACAAATCAAACAGCTGAGGAATTATCGCGATAACTACCAGAGCTTCTGCAAGTGGCTATACGATGCTAAACGCCGCCAAGACTCTTTGGAGTCCATGAAGTTTGGAGACACCAACACAGTCATGCGGTTTTTGAATGAGCAGAAGGTATAAACACACTTGTCATTACAAAGCTGTCTGTGGAGATTAACTGGCTTTAAGCTGTGTTTGCCTCTGGTTTTAAATGATGAATACTTCATATTATAAATCCACCTTGTGAATGTTTAAAGCATGCACAGAGGAGAAACCACTGGGATGTTTAAGAAGAAATACAACTGAAAAATAGTAATAGTGGAGGTTTTGTTTTCATGCCATAGTAAAGAATTGTTATGAGTTGATGTAGTGCATGCCTGTAATTCCAAGGCTCGGGAGCTGAGATAGGAGGACCTTGAGTTCAAGGCCACCCTTCATCCCTATCTCAAAAAGGAAAAGAAAAAGTAAAAAAAGAAGTGATAGGCATGTATAGTAATGCTGGTTGAAAGTATCCCCTTGTAAGTAATAAATCACAGGGCTTTCTTTTCCTTTCTGAATGGAGGAAAGTTCTTCTCCTCTCAAGCCATTACTGAACGTAAGTCTACCTAGTGATAAGCTGAAGGAAAAAGTAACCACCGTAAAAGTGAAATCACACTTGTATTTGTCTGCTTTAACCTTTGTAAATATTTTATTCTCTGTATAGAACCTGCACAGTGAAATATCTGGCAAGCGAGATAAGTCAGAAGAAGTGCACAAAATTGCTGAACTCTGTGCAAACTCAATTAAGGTATCTTGGTTTCATTAAGAATGTTGGCACAGTGAGGGAGGGTATAGAATCGAAATTCACTGTATTCATGGGTGAAAATACCAAAGAATTAAAAAAAGAATGGTTGGTGTTGGCTGGACGATGACTCACTTAGATAAAGGTGCTTGCAAGCCGGGCGGTGGTGGCGCACGCCTTTAATCCCAGCACTTGGGAGGCAGAGGCAGGCAGATCTCTGTGAGTTCAAGGCCAGCCTGGGCTACCAAGTGAGTTCCAGGAAAGGCGTAAAGCTACACAGAGAAACCCTGTCTTGAAAAACCAAAAAAAAAAAAAAAAAAAAAAAAAAAAAAGATAAAGGTGCTTGCCACCAAGTCTGACAGCCTGAGTTTGATCCCCAGAACTCACGTTAGGAGAAAACTGACTTTGCAAGTTCTCCTCTGACCTCCACTTGCCCTCAAAGTAAATACTTTAAAAATTGAAAGTTTGATGTTATTTCATCAAGAATATTAGTAATTGCATTATTTGTTGTTTTGCTTTAACGATTATAAACTTCTTAAGGGTGGCTATCGTGTATATTCTGGCCTGAAGAACCTGTGAAAGGTTGTTATTCATTTACTTGAATTCAGGCTGGAGAGATAGCTCAACCATTCAAGGCCCACACTTCTATATGGCAAAGTTTGGGTCCTGTTTATTTGAATTCATTGCACTTTGGAAATATCCCTGTGAAATGGGCTGGTCTTTCATCATTAGGTTGGTGCTCTAAGCAAAAATGAACATTCCACTTAGTAACAATATTAACTGATTATTGCTAATGGCCTCTGTAGGTAATTTTTAGAAATAATTTGTGATATAAATCTGTGGAATTATAATCTCTTAGTAACTCTTTTTAAGTCAATTAGGACTGTTTTTTTAGCTAGATGTAATGGATTCCATATGTAGTCCTAGCACTCAAAAGGCTGAGGTAGGAGAATTGCCGTGAATTCAAGCCCGCCTGAACAAGACAGTGAGTTCCAGGCCATTCTGAACAGAGGGAGACTTAGTCTCAAAAAAATGAAAACAAAAACAGGTTTTTCTAAGGGCTGAGGTATAGCTTGGTCGTAGTATTTGTCTGGTAGTCGAGATCCTGGGTTTGCGTACCCACCAAAGCAAAAATGCCTTTCTTAAACTTTGTTATTCCGCAGGATTATGAACTCCAGCTGGCATCATACACCTCCGGGCTGGAAACTCTACTGAACATACCTATCAAGAGGACCATGGTTCAGTCCCCATCTGGGGTGATTCTTCAAGAGGTATATAAGTCATTACATATCTCATAATGTCTGTAGTCCCTTCTGCTTGTCTTTCCCTCATTCCCTGCCCAGCCTCCCTATCATGCTTGAATACACCCCCGTTATAGAGTACCCACTGAAATTCAGGGCTTATTGGCTCCCTTCTGTGTGAGTCATCTACACATGACACAGTTTAGGAAATGATCCTTGAAGTCCAAGTGTGTCATTTTTATATTGGACTTGACTTGCTGAATTTGCTGTAAGGTAGACTCCTAGTAGTGGAAGTTACATAGTATATTTCTAAACGACCGCTTTTCCCCAGAGATGTCAGAGAATGTGGACAGTGGGCTGGGGGAAAGCCTGGAATGATGAGGCTGGAACACAGATGGCCCTGGTCCTTTGTGTTGCTATATTTTTAGATTCTGGATCCAGCACAACTGATAGAAGGGAATTTACTCTTATAATGCCACTGTTCTATTATTTTAAGAAAACAAAATTAGTCAACTTGCACAGAGCTTTTCAGAAATGTAGTATACATGGATTTTTTTTTTTCTCATTTCCTCAAGGCTGCCGACATTCATGCACGGTACATAGAACTACTGACGAGGTCTGGAGACTACTATAGGTTCTTAAGTGAGATGCTGAAGAGTTTGGAAGATCTGAAGGTAATTTGTTTCCTTGGAGTTTGGTTGTCTGTTTTTAAAGAAAGAAAGAAACAGCATAGAACCTTATTATCTCTGCTTCATTATAACACAGGTTGGCCAGGCTGCATTTCCTCCAAACTGTTGACACACTTTGAGCCTGGTCTCAGTGCTGTGCTCTTGTGTAGCTGGTCCAAATGAACTTTGTAGCATGAATCTTAAAAGTTCTTATTAATAAAATCAAACCCGAGGCAAGTTATCGGGGTCCATGCTGGTAGATCAGAGAGACAGAACAAACCACAGCTATCTCACCTCGCCAATTCCTCAGCTGGTCTTGTCTCCTCAGACTGGAGGCCTCTGAGTCCTCATACAAATGGGTCCCAGCTGAACTGTGTTGCTCCAAAGCCTGAATGCTTAACCAGCCAAATGCTTAACCAGCCAAATGCCTCTAGTTTCTGGTCCTCAAGCCTTATATATCTTCCTGTTTTCTACCACCACTCCCTGGGATTAAAGGCTGGCTTTCTGGGATTAAAGGCGTGTCACCATGCTTGGCTATTTCCAATGTGGCCTTGAACTCACACAGATCCAGAGGGATTTCTATCTCTGGAATGCTAGGATTAAAGGTGTGAGTGCCACCATTTTCTAGCCTTTGTATCTAGTGGCTGTCTGTTCTCTGACCCCAGATAAATTTATTAGAATACACAATACCACCACAGAACTTAGGAAGTATTTGCTAAATCCTGATTACATTACTTTGCACAAGCCCATGGTTTCATTCAGTGCTTAGCCAAGGAATTTTCTTTCTTTATGTAAGTTTCAGAGAAGCTCACCCTGGGCTAGCTGGATTTTAATCTTTAACATCAAGTAATTATTCAATTTTTTCTCCCTTTTTAAGAGAAGAATCAAGTTCATATGGATATTTGCTCTATATCTTTGAATATAAGATACACGATTCATCAAATCATAAGCTTTTGGGTTTTGTTTTTAAGACAAAAACCAAAAGTATGCTGGCCTCAAATTCATAATCCTCCTGCCTCAGCCTCTGAAGTGTAGGATTATAGGCTGTGCCACTATGTGCAGTTAATCATAAGCTTTTGATCAAGGGGAAAATGACTTTGTTTTAAAAACCGAGGAGACTGAGGTTCAAAGTTGATATATTATTCCCTAAGGTTGTATGAGCAGTTGATGGGAGCATTATGATAGGCATGGAGGGTCTTTGAATTTTTTTCTGGTGATTTTTGTGTGATATCATTGTGTGCATGTGTACGTGTGTATGTGTGTAAAGAAAATACACACAGGGCCGAAGAGGAAAGGTGCTGTTTCTTCCTTGTGGTACAAAGTGCTTTCTTCTCAACATGACTTCTAATTTCCTATCCACAGCTGAAAAATACCAAGATTGAAGTTTTGGAAGAGGAGCTAAGACTGGCCCGAGACGCCAACTCTGAAAACTGCAATAAGAATAAGTTCCTGGATCAGAACCTGCAGAAATACCAGGCAGAGTGTTCCCAGTTCAAAGCAAAGCTCGTGAGTCTGGAGGAGCTGAAGAGACAAGCTGAGCTGGATGGAAAATCAGCCAAGCAAAACCTGGACAAGTGCTATGGCCAAATCAAGGAGCTCAATGAGAAGATCACCCGGCTGACGTACGAGATCGAAGACGAAAAGCGCAGGAGGAAGACTGTGGAGGACAGATTCGACCAACAGAAGAACGACTATGATCAGTTGCAGAAGGCAAGGCAGTGTGAGAAGGAGAACCTTGGCTGGCAGAAGCTGGAGTCCGAGAAAGCCATCAAGGAGAAGGAGTACGAGATAGAGAGGTTGAGGGTTCTGCTGCAGGAGGAGGGCGCCCGGAAGAGAGAATATGAAAATGAGCTGGCAAAGGTAAGAAACCACTATAATGAGGAGATGAGTAATTTAAGGAACAAGTACGAAACAGAGATTAACATTACGAAGACCACCATCAAGGAGATCTCCATGCAGAAGGAAGACGACTCTAAGAATCTCAGAAACCAGCTTGACAGACTGTCCCGGGAGAACCGAGATCTCAAGGATGAGATAGTCAGGCTCAATGACAGTATCTTGCAGGCCACAGAGCAGCGAAGGCGGGCTGAGGAAAATGCCCTTCAGCAGAAAGCCTGTGGCTCAGAAATCATGCAAAAGAAGCAACATCTGGAGATCGAACTGAAGCAGGTCATTCAGCAGCGCTCAGAGGACAATGCGAGGCACAAGCAGTCCCTGGAGGAGGCTGCCAAGACAATTCAGGACAAAAACAAAGAGATCGAAAGACTCAAAGCCGAGTTTCAGGATGAGGCCAAGCGCCGCTGGGAATATGAAAATGAACTGAGTAAGGTAAGAAACAGTTACGATGAGGAGATCATTAGCTTAAAAAACCAGTTTGAGACTGAGATCAACATCACCAAGACCACCATCCACCAGCTGACCATGCAAAAGGAGGAAGACACCAGTGGCTACCGAGCTCAGATAGACAATCTCACCAGAGAAAACAGGAGCTTGTCTGAGGAGGTAAAGAGGCTGAAGAACACACTAGCCCAGACCACCGAGAATCTCAGGAGGGTCGAAGAAAACGTCCAGCAGCAGAAGGCCACTGGCTCAGAGATGTCTCAGAGGAAACAGCAGTTGGAGATCGAGCTGAGACAGGTCACACAGATGCGAACGGAAGAGAGCATGAGATACAAGCAGTCCCTGGATGATGCTGCCAAGACCATCCAAGATAAAAACAAGGAGATCGAAAGGCTCAAACAATTGGTAGAAAAAGAAACCAATGAGAGGAAATGCCTGGAGGATGAAAATTCCAAGTTGCAGAGAGTCCAGTATGACCTGCAGAAAGCCAATAACAGCGCAACCGAGACCATCAGCAAGCTGAAGGTGCAGGAACAGGAATTAACACGCCTGAGAATTGACTATGAGAGGGTTTCCCAGGAGAGGACAGTGAAGGATCAGGACATCACGAGGTTCCAGAGCTCCCTGAAGGATCTGCAGCTGCAGAAGCAGAAAGTGGAAGAGGAGCTGAATAGGCTGAAAAGGACAGCCTCCGACGACTCCTCCAAGAGGAAGATGCTGGAGGAGGAGCTGGAAGGCATGAGGAGGTCTTTGAAAGAGCAAGCCATTAAAATCACCAACCTGACCCAGCAGCTGGAGCAGGCATCCATTGTTAAGAAAAGGAGTGAGGATGATCTCAGGCAGCAGAGGGATGTGCTGGATGGCCACCTGAGGGAGAAGCAGAGGACCCAGGAGGAGCTGAGGAGGCTCTCCTTGGATGTGGAGGCCCTTAGGCGGCAGTTGGTGCAGGAACAAGAAAATGTCAAGCAGGCTCATTTGAGGAATGAGCATTTCCAGAAGGCCATAGAAGACAAAAGTAGAAGCCTCAATGAAAGTAAGATAGAGATTGAGAGGTTACAGTCTCTCACTGAGAATTTGACCAAGGAGCACTTGATGTTGGAGGAAGAACTGCGTAACCTGAGGCTGGAATACGATGACCTGCGAAGGGGCCGCAGTGAAGCAGATAGCGATAAAAACGCAACCATCTCGGAGCTAAGGAGCCAGCTGCAGATCAGCAACAACCGAACCCTGGAACTGCAGGGGCTGATTAATGATTTACAGAGAGAGAGGGAAAATTTGAGACAGGAAATTGAGAAATTCCAAAAGCAGGCTTTAGAGGTATTCACAAATATTTGATCAAAGCTTCACTGTTTCTCAGATAACTGACACCATATCTTCTCTCGCTGCTTCCAGAGCGTCTAACTTTCCCTTTTTACTGCTCATGTACTTACCACCTGTCAGATCTATACTGTGGCTTGCAAAGAATTCTAATGCCATTTGTCCTTCGTCCTGTCACTGCCTTGAATGCTAGTCTGTTGGAACCCTGTGCTTGGCCCTACTTTAAAAACTTTAGCATGAGAAAAGCATCTAAGATATTTCCCATGAATGTTCCACTCTCCTTTCTAGAAAGTAGCTCTTGGCTGGGGTTTTCACTGAGTGGTAGATCATGCACTTTGGTGCACAAGGTCCTGGGTTCAATTCCCAACATCAAAATTTTAACATACTAAAATAGAAGGTGGTTCTTATTTTGTGGTCTGAATGTACATCTTCAATTCAATTTTTTTTCTCAGTGAAATGTATTAATTCTTACACAATTTTAAGTTTCCACCTTGCTTAGATGACTTTTCTGCATGCATTATCCTGTTGTCTTTTGATTATGATCCTAATATTTCTTTCTGTTTGACTTTTCTTCTAACAAGTCCTAATTTTAAAATAACTTCTAATATATTTGACTTCTATAGACAATATTTGTGTGGGGTGGGGTGGGGTGTGGGTATTTGTAAGTTTGTAATGCTTTATTAAATGTGTCAGTATAACATACAGGTGAGGTATAGGTACAGCAGGGATGCTAACTTGGAAGAAAATTACCCTTTTATTTTTCCAAACTATAATTACTGTTAAAAGTAAGGCAGGTCTACAACTTCTAGTTCTGTCTATGGAAAATGAACACAGAACAGTAAGTATGAAGCCATTTACCAAAGTGGCAATCTACATTTTCATAATTCTTTCCAGGAATGTGTAAGGTAACAAATTAACAGTATATGTAGGGAAAATACAGACAGGGAAAAATGAGACTATGTTTAAAATTTATAGGAAAAGAGGTTAAATTGAAATGACCAGATGTTACTATCTAGATAAACAATATTTTTCCCCATTTCTTTCTTTTTAAATTCTAGGCATCTAATAGGATCCAGGAGTCAAAGAGTCAGTGTACCCAAGTGGTTCAGGAGAGAGAGAGCCTGCTGGTGAAAATTAAAGTCCTGGAGCAGGACAAGGCAAGGCTGCAGAGGCTGGAGGACGAACTGAACCGTGCCAAAGCAACGCTGGAGGCTGAAAGCCGGGTCAAACAGCGCTTGGAGTGTGAGAAACAGCAGATCCAGAACGACCTGAACCAGTGGAAGACTCAGTACTCCCGCAAGGAGGAGGCCATTAGGAAGATAGAGTCCGAAAGAGAGAAGAGTGAGAGAGAGAAAAACAGCCTTCGGAGTGAGATTGAGAGACTCCAGGCGGAGATCAAGAGGATCGAAGAGAGGTGCAGGCGGAAGCTGGAGGATTCGACCAGGGAGACTCAGTCCCAGCTGGAAACGGAACGCTGCCGGCTTCAGAGGGAGATCGACAAACTCAAGCAGCGCCCATATGGCTCCCATCGGGAGACCCAGACGGAGTATGAGTGGACTGTTGATTCCTCTAAGCTGGTGTTTGATGGGCTGAGGAAGAAGGTGACGGCCATGCAGCTCTATGAGTGCCAACTGATCGACAAGACAACGCTGGACAAGCTGTTGAAGGGGAAGAAGTCAGTGGAGGAGGTGGCTTCCGAGATCCAGCCTTTCCTCCGCGGCGCGGGGGCCATTGCTGGTGCTTCCGCTTCTCCCAAGGAAAAATACTCTTTGGTGGAGGCCAAGAGAAAGAAATTCATCACCCCAGAATCCACGGTCATGCTTCTGGAGGCCCAGGCAGCCACCGGTGGTATCATTGACCCCCATCGGAATGAGAAGCTCACGGTGGACAATGCCATAGCACGCGATCTCATTGACTTCGATGACCGCCAGCAGATCTACACAGCGGAGAAAGCCATCACTGGCTTTGATGACCCATTTTCAGGCAAGACAGTATCTGTGTCAG